>NC_084732.1:96798783-96848783 GCF_033978785.1 Entelurus aequoreus
AAAAGAAATGAAGATATACAACATAATATAACGGAAAAAAAAGAGAAATTGAAAAAAATTAATGAATATAAAAAATAAAAGAAATGCCTTTTTTTATTGTCAAATAGCATAAGAAATGAAAGATAGATATTTATTAAGATGACAAAGAAATAAAAGAAATGAAGATATAAAACATAATATAACGAAAAAAGAAGAGAAATTGAAAAAATAAATGAATATAAAAAATGTGTGGAAAACAGTATACTGAGTTTTTCTCATTTTTTTCTTATTTTTGTTGTAACAATGCACAACAGAGCTTGATAATCGTGTCAGAGCCTGATTTAAAGCGTCATGATCGCATCAAAGCATAATAAAGTTCAATAAAGCGTAATAAAACGTATCAAAGCGTGATTTAAAGCGTATCAAAGCGGGATCAAATCGTGAGGAACGGTAACAAAGCGGCAACTAATTCGTATCAGAGCGTATCAGAGAGTATCAGAGCGTATCAAAGCATAACATTACTTTGGAGATCGGGATATTCGTGGAAAAATTGACAAACGGAACCGGCTTTGCCACCCACCCCTAGATATGATAGCCCTGCAGTAAGTCTGGGCAATTACTCGAAAAATAATAGAAACCGACATTTAGAGCTTCTAACCGACATAAAACTGCTGTATTCCGTTTTTTTCCCGCCCCTTGTAATCCTCTCACTTCTAATACAGAATCCCCTTAAAACACATTACTGCTTGTGCATTTACACGGCAGGCAGCCAAAAGGCAAAATAAAAAAATAAAACATGATAAAAAGCAGTGCTTCCCCTCAAAAGGTGGATCTTTAAGCTTTTGCACTAAATTTTGTGCGGCAGTTGTTTGCACAGCAGTCGGGAGAAAAACAAGAACTGTCAAATCCGCCGCGGTTTGATGACAGTCAGCTTTCAATTAGTCGAACACGGCGAGCGAAAGCATTTTGATTTATGCGAGTGCTGTCACAGCCGTAATCCCGAGGTCTCATCTCTGGCTTTGAATAATGAAATGTCCTGATTTAATGGTTGAAATTAATGAGGGAGCCATGACTAAACTGTAATCCCCTGGAAAGAATTAAAAGCTTTTGTGTTTTATTCAGTAACCACCAGGGCTGCTAATATGACTGTGGAAGTTTCTGCAGTTCCTCTGTCATCTTTCATGTCTCACTCCATGCTTTTCACACACATACACACACACACACACACACACACACACACACACACACACACACACACACACACACACACACACACACACACACACACACACACACACACACACACACACACACACACACACACACACACACACACACACACACACACACACACACACACACACACACACACTGACTGTAGCAATTACCGCAACTCTATTGATCCAAACCAGGCAGTACTTTTCACATTGTGTATTTGTACAGAAAGACACGACGACATAGCAGTAACGGGTGACAGAATACTACATTTAGTATCTTTGGTTCTTACAGTTTCTAGAACAGGCCTGGCAATTATTTTGACTAAGGGGGGCCAAAATTTAGAGGAAAAAAAACTGATTCATCACTCCAGAGAAGGCGTCTCCACTGCTCTAGAGTCCAGTGGCGAGGTGCTTTACACCAGTGGTCCCCAACCATTGGTACCGGGCCGCGCAAAAAATTAAATAAAAAAATTAAATAAAAAAATTAAATAAAAAAATTAAATAAAAAAATTAAATACAAATTTAAAAAAAAAATAAAAATTTAAAAAAAAAAAAATAAAATAAAATAAAAAAAATTAAATCAACATAAAAAACACAATATATACATATTGTGTATGTCACTATATATCAATACAGTCTGCAGGGAGACAGTCCGTAAGCACACATGATTGTATTTCTTTATGAAAAAAAAAACAAAAAAAAAAACAACAACCCCGGTCCGTGGGACAAATTTTCAAGCGTTGACCGGTCCCCAGCTACAAAAATGTTGGGGACCACTGCTTTACACCACTGCATCCCACACTTTGTATTGGACTCTGTGATTGATGTATGGCTTAGATGCAGCTGCCCGGCCATGGAAACCCATTCCATGAAGCTCTCTCTGCGTACTTTAAGTGGGCTGATTGGAAGGTCACATGAAGTTTGGAGCTCTGTAGCAACTGCGCAGAAAGTCGGCGACCTCTTTGCACTATATGCGCTTCGTAGCTGAGTTGCTGTTGTTCCCCGACTCTTCCATTTTGTTATAATAAAGCCGACAGTTGACATTGTGCACTGGTGCACAGTCATGTTGGAAGAGGAAGGGGCCCGCTCCAAACTGTTCCCACAAGGTTGGGAGCATGGAATTGACCAAAATGTTTTCGTATCCTGGAGCATTCAAATTTCCTCTCACTGGAACTGAGGGACCAAGCCCAACTCCTGAAAAACAACCCCACACCATAATTCCTCCTCCACCAAATTTCGCACAATGCAGTCCGAAATGTAGCGTTCTCCTGGCAACCTCCAAACCCAGACTGGTCCATCAGATTGCCAGATGGAAAAGCGTGATTCATCACTCCAGAGAAGGCGTCTCCACTGCTCTAGAGTCCAGTGGCTCAGACTTAGACTGACATTTTTTTTTTATTGTCCCCGAGGGGCAATTTGGTTTGCAGCAGTAGTCATTAAAAACAAGGTTCAACAGTAAAACGAGGTACAACAGTAAAAAACAAGGTACAACAGTAAAAAACAAGGTACAACAGTAAAAACGAGGTACAACAGTAAAAACGAGGTACAACAGTAAAAAACAAGGTACAACAGTAAAAAACAAGGTACAACAGTAAAAACAAGGTACAACAGTAAAAACGAGGTACAACAGTAAAAAACAAGGTACAACAGTAAAAAAAACAGGTATAACAGTAAAAAACAAGGTACAACAGTAAAAACGAGGTACAACAGTAAAAACGAGGTACCACAGTAAAAAACAAGGTACAACAGCAAAAAACAAGGTACAACAGTAAAAAACAAGGTACAACAGTAAAAACGAGGTACAACAGTAAAAAACAAGGTACAACAGTAAAAAACGAGGTACAACAGTAAAAACGAGGTACAACAGTAAAAACCAGGTACAACAGTAAAAAACAAGGTACAACAGTAAAAAACAAGGTATAACAGTAAAAAACAAGGTACAACAGTAAAAGTGAGGTACAACAGTAAAAACGAGGTACAACAGTAAAAAACAAGGTACAACAGTAAAAAACAAGGTACAACAGTAAAAACGAGGTACAACAGTAAAAACGAGTTACAGCAGTAAAAAACAAGGTACAACAGTAAAACGAGGTACAACAATAAAAAACAAGGTACAACAGTAAAAACGAGGTACAACAGTAAAAACGAGGTACAACAGTAAAAACAAGGTACAACAGTAAAAAACAAGGTACAACAGTAAAAACGAGGTACAACAGTAAAAACGAGGTACAACAGTAAAAAACAAGGTACAACAGTAAAAAACAAGGTACAACAGTAAAAACGAGGTACAACAGTAAAAACGAGGTACAACAGTAAAAAACAAGGTACAACAGTAAAACGAGGTACAACAATAAAAAACAAGGTACAACAGTAAAAACGAGGTACAACAGTAAAAACGAGGTACAACAGTAAAAACAAGGTACAACAGTAAAAAACAAAGTACAACAGTAAAAACGAGGTACAACAGTAAAAACGAGGTACAATAGTAAAAAACAAGGTACAACAGTAAAAACGAAGTACAATATTAAAAACAAGGTACAACAGTAAAAACGAGGTACAACAGTAAAAAACAAGGTACAACAGTAAAACAAGGTACAACATTAAAAACGAGGTACAACAGTAAAAACGAGGTACAACATTAAAAACGAGGTACAACAGTAGAAACAAGGTACAACAGTAAAACAAGGTACAAATACATAAAATACATACAACATACAAACCATCATGAAGGCATTGAGCTAAAAACTAAAAAACTAAAAACATTTGTAAAACAATAAAAACTAATCACCACACGTCGCTTCCCACTAAAGTGACTGCATAGCAGCTAAGCTTGTTTAAGAAGCTCATTTATAAAGGCAACAGCTGAGGGAACAAAGGATCTTATCTATCTGTTGTTTTTGGCCTTTCTATTAGTACCTGCATCCTGGCGAGGTGCTTTACACCACTGCATCCCACACTTTGCATTGGACTCGGTGATGTATGGCTTGAAGCAGCTGCTCGGCCATGGAAACCCATTCCATGAAGCTCTCTGCATACTTTAAGTGGGCTGATTGGAAGGTCACATGAAGTTTGGAGCTCTGTAGCAACTGCGCAGAAAGTCGGCGACCTCTTTGCACTATATGCGCTTCGTAGCTGAGTTGCTGTTGTTCCCAAACTCTTCCATTTTCTTATAATAAAGCCGACAGTTGACTTTGGAATATTTAGGAGCGAGGAAATTTCACGACTGGATTTGTTGCACAGGTGGGCATCCTGTGACAGTTCCACGCTGGAAATCACTGAGAGCGGCCCATTCTTTCACAAATGTTTGTAGAAACAGTCTCCATGGCTAAGTGCTTGGTTTTATACAGTGATTAGGACACCTGATTGTCATATGATACAATATAGTGTATCATATTGGTTTTGAAAATTAAAAATATCAAAATTGCACCAGTATTTTTTATTTTTTAAATTATTTTATTTTATTTTTTATTGTCTTTTTTTTCTTTATTTTCTTTTTTTTTCTTAATCTTTTTTTCTTCTTTTTTTCTTTCTTTTCTTTTCTTTTCTTTTTTTCTTTTATCTTTATCTTTTTTCTTCTTTTTTCTTCTTTCTTTTCTTTTTTTCTTCTTCATTTCTTCTATTTTTTTCTTTCTTTTCTTTTTTTCTTTTTTCTTTATATTTTTTCTTCCTTTTTTTCCTTTTCTTTTTTCTTTTTTCTTTATCTTATTTTCTTCTTTTTTTCTTTATTAGTTTTTTCCCCTTTCATTTCTTTTTTCTTTTCTCTTTGTTTGTTCTTCTTTTTTTCTTTCTTTTCTTTTTTCTTTATCTATTTTCTTCTTTTTTTCTTTCTTTTCTTTTTTTTCTTCATCTTTTTTCTTCTTTTTTTCTTATTTTCTTTTTTCTTCATCTTTTTTTCTTTTTTTCTTATTTTCTTATTTTCTTTCTTTTCTTTTTTTTCTTTTGTCTTTATCTTTTTTCTTCTTTTTTTCTTTCTTTTCTTTTTTTTCTTTTTTCTTTATCTTTTTTTCTTCTTTTTTTCTCTTTTCTTTTTTTCTTTTTAATTTATCTTTATTCCTTCTTCTTTTTTTCTTTCTTTTCTTTTTTTTCTTTTTTTTCTTTATCTTATTTTCTTCTTTTTTTCTTTCTTTTCTTTTTTTCTTTTTTCTTTCTTTTTTTCTTCTTTTTTTCTTCTTTTATTTTTCTTTCTTTTCATTCTTTCACAAATGTTTGTAGAAACAGTCTCCATGCCTAAGTGCTGTTACCGGGCCAAGTGATTAAACACCTGATTCCGATCATTTGGATGGGTGGCCAAACACTTTTGGCAATATAGTGTACTTTCCAAAAGGTAATTTGGCCTTTTTTGACGATGGCGTTAAACGGAGCTGTCATATTTGGTTTTTAATCATCTCCAGTCTGTCTTTGCTTTGGAAGGCAATCATGTGCTGAGCAATCACTGAAATGTTGAAGCTCATAACTAAAAATAATACGCTTTTTCACCTATAACACAAAGCTGACATAAAGTTGTGTCTTTTAGGGATGTAACGATATGAACATTTCATATCACCGACACAAGCAGTCGTTTTGAAAAAGACTGTAATGTATCGGGCAATCACTTACTGGAATCAACTTCCAGAATATCTGGTATCAATCACCAGCATAGTGGGTTTTAAGAATAGACTAAGAAGAGAAGTATTGCAGAAATATATTATTCTAGATTGTAACTAATGTCATGACTGGTTTTATTGATTATTGACTATTTTATTGATTATGGGACAAGCAGTAGAAAATGGATGGATGGTACCTTTTTGTCACTTATTGTTTATCTTTGGTACACTAATGTGTATATTTTAGGCCATTGGTTATTTGTTTTATTTTAGCAAAAATACTTATATATATTTTTATATTGTTTTTTTTAAATCTTTGGTATGAACATTATTATTTAAACTCAGTTATTTTTTTTTTTTTTTGGTTCTTTGTTGTTGCTATTTTTGTATTACAACATTTTATTATTTGATCATGTTGTACTGCATTGTAATCTTTTGTTTTGTGATTGTGTGATGTTTTTTGCCTGGACCCCAGGAAGAAGAGTCTCCACTGCGGTGTAGACTAATGGGGATCCTTAATAAACTAAACTATTTTCCGGACCATAGGGCGCACCGGATTATAATGCGCACTGCCGATGAATGGTCTATCTTCGACCTTTTTTCATATATAAGGTGCACCTTATATATTATAGGGCGCATTAAAGGAGTCATATTATTATAATTTTTTTTCTAAATGTAAAATACTTCCTTGTGGTCTACATAACACGTAATGGTGGTTCTTTGGTCAAAATGTTACATGGGTGATGTTTTACAGATCATCTTCAAGCCGCTTTCTGACAGTCGCTTCAGGATGCGCCATCTTATTTACTTCGACAGCGTCTTCTCCCCGCCATCTTTGTTGTAGCGGTGTAGCGGGCAAGGACGGGAGTGGAAGAAGTGTCAAAAGATGGAGCAGCATCTCCTCATCCGGAAACAACAACAAGGGTGTCTCTTGAAATAACTAAAGTTCCTTGGGTGAATAATGTAAACTCACAACACCGGTATGTTTTAACGCTTTCATGGTGAGTTTACTGACAGATATAAGTAAGAACTTTACACTACTTTATATTAGAAATGCCAACAGCGGAGGATGAATGTCACATAACGAGAAGATAGAGAAAAAGAAGAAGCTTATCAACTACGGGGGCGGCACGGACTACAAAGGCAGACTGAGGATTTATGCAGAGCCCACATACTGATCTGTATTTGAGATCTGCATAAGTCTTGAAAATTTGCGACGCCGTAGTCATAAGCTTCTTCTTTTTCTCTATCGTCTTGTTATGGGAAATTCATCCTCCTAATATGAGCTCTTTAATGCCTCCTATAATCTGGTACGGCTTTTGTATGAATATAGACCTGACTAGACCCGCCCATCGGCAGTGCGCCTTATAATCCGGTGCGCCCTATGGTCCAAAAAAATACGGTACATTAATGGCGCTCTCGGGTATGGAAGAATCGGCGAAAGCAGACGCCGTACACCGGCAATTTTTAATTGTGACGAGACTGGACTTTTCTGGAAAAAGATGCCAAAGCAGACTTATTTCACAGCGGAGAGAAGAGCGACCGCTCGTTCAGCGGCGCTTCTTCCAAGGCACACACACATATTGTTTTTCATGGAGGTATTTCCTTCGCCATACAAACTTGCTGATCTGTATTTGGGATCTGCATAAGTTCTGAAAATTTGTGCCCGTCCGCCCTTGTAGTCCGTGGCGACACCGTAGTCGATAAGCTTCTTCTTTTTCTTTATCTTCTTGTTATGGGACATTCATCCTCCTAATATGACCTCTTTAATGCGCCCTATAATCTGGTACGGCTTCTGTATGAATATAGACCTGACTAGACCCGCCCATCGGCAGTGCGCCTTATAATCCGGTTGTTAGAAAAATTGTTTCTAAATTATCACAAAAACTTTGTGTTACATTGAGGGTCTGGTGAGAAGACAAAAGCTGTCTTTGAAACCTACCAAGAGTAAGGCTTGTAAAACTCCACTGTGTAGGGGGGGAAGCAAGATGAAGGTGTTCCTGTGTTCTTTCATACTTCAAAGCGGAGAGAAGACAGGATCTGCCCAATTTCCAGACGACCTCTTTTTCAACCTCCTTTTTAACTGGTTTACGAACGTCTTTTTGAACTATTTTATGGAACTCTTTTTGAACTATTTTACAAACTCTTTTTGAACTATTTTATGGAACTCTTTTTGAACTGACCTTGTCTGTGAATTGTTTACGACCTTTTCTGTGAATTTTTTGCGACCATTTTCCTTTGGAACCTCGGATTCAGGAGGAACAGTGTGGTTTTCGTCCTGGTCGTGGAACTGTGGACCAGCTCTATACTCTCGGCAGGGTCCTTGAGGGTGCATGGGAGTTTGCCCAACCAGTCTACATGTGTTTTGTGGACTTGGAGAAGGCATTGGACCGTGTCCCTCGGGAAGTCCTGTGGGGAGTGCTCAGAGAGTATGGGGTATCGGACTGTCTGATTGTGGCGGTCCGCTCCCTGTATGATCAGTGCCAGAGTTTGGTCCGCATTGCCGGCAGTAAGTCGGACACGTTTCCAGTGAGGGTTGGACTCCGCCAAGGCTGCCCTTTGTCACCGATTCTGTTCATAACTTTTATGGACAGAATTTCTAGGCTCAGTCAAGGCGTTGAGGGGATCTGGTTTGGTGGCTGCAGGATTAGGTCTCTGCTTTTTGCAGATGATGTGGTCCTGATGGCTTCATCTGGCCAGGATCTTAAGCTCTCACTGGATCGGTTCGCAGCCGAGTGTGAAGCGACTGGGAGGAGAATCAGCACCTCCAAGTCCGAGTCCATGGTTCTCGCCCGGAAAAGGGTGGAGTGCCATCTCCGGGTTGCGGAGGAGACCCTTCCCCAAGTGGAGGGGTTCAAGTACCTTGGAGTCTTGTTCACGAGTGAGGGAGGAGTGGATGGTGAGATCGACAGGCGAATCGGTGCGGCGTCTTCAGTAATGCGGACGCTGTATCGATCCGTTGTGGTGAAGAAGGAGCTGAGCCGGAAGGCAAAGCTCTCAATTTACCGGTCGATCTACGTTCCCATCCTCACCTATGGTCATGAGCTTTGGGTTATGACCGAAAGGACAAGATCACGGGTACAAGCGGCCGAAATGAGTTTCCTCCGCCGGGTGGCGGGGCTCTCCCTTAGAGATAGGGTGAGAAGCTCTGCCATCCGGGGGGAGCTCAAAGTAAAGCTGCTGCTCAACCACATCGAGAGGAGCCAGATGAGGTGGTTCGGGCATCTTGTCAGGATGCCACCCGAACACCTCGGGCACGTCCGACCGGTAGGAGGCCACGGGGAAGACCCAGGACACGTTGGGAAGACCATGTCTCCCGTTCTGGCCTGGGAACGCCTCGGAATCCCCCGGGAAGAGCTGGACGAAGTGGCTGGGGAGAGGGAAGTCTGGGTTTCCCTGCTTAGGCTGCTGCCCCCGCGACCCGACATCGGATAAGCGGAAGAAGATGGATGGATGGATGGATGGACAGCGGTGGCCAAAATAAAAGAAGGAGGCGTGCAATCTTTTGGCAGAGCGTGCTGAGATACTGTGCAATGGTACAGTGTACAGACGACTCTCCTCAATATTGAGTCCAAATCTAATTTTGTCTCTGTTTAATTCTTTGCCTCTTGTCTTGTTTAGTAAATGTCATCAGTGTTTGAACCTGACACTATGGTCCGGAAAATACAGTAAATATAATGACGATGTAAATATGGACGTGCCTCGCTCCGGCTTCCCGTGTGGGCGGTGCCTTTAAACCATCCCCAGATTTGCAGACTTCACCGGCGAGAAAGTTGTCGCTGTGTAAATCAGCGAGCGACGATAACTCTCTGAAATGAAATCTATCGGCGCCTGTGATGCATTACTGTTTCACCGCCACTGGCGTTAATTCATTACCCAAGAACCAGGCAGAGATTACGGCTTTGTATTCCTCGACAATGTCACGCGGGCCTGCGCCATCCGGATAATTATGAGTCGAGAGCTGTGGCCTCCGCACGCCAGAGAGCTCTCAGAGCTCATCTCATTCTCCTCGATGGGCTTCTGTCGGAGAGGCTGACAAAGAGTGACCTTGTGCCGGGGAAAATCACACTGAATTAACCATGGAGCAGATATCACTTATACGCCCCGCTTGCATTTCTCACGGGGGACCTACAGTCTGCTTTTGGAAAATGAATCGACTCCAACGGTCTAAATTATGCCACGCCGCCTCCCGACGGGTGCTCTTGCCACCCAAGTGCTAACTCACTCTTTTTTAACTTTACCCGTCTGAGGTGGTGCTGGGGTGGGCAGAGCCAAGTAGAAATATCGACAAATAATATGATCTATGGATATCAGGGGAAATATATCGGGAGAAGAACGTAAGTTAATATAACACATGAAACGTGACAAATTGTGGGGGTGCACTTTCAACTTTGGCCGCCGGATGGCAGTAGAGAGTCGACTTTCTTACAACGAGTTTTGTGGTAATTCCAACTTTGTCTAAATGTCCTCCAATAAGCACGCAATTTCTCCACGTCTGCAGAGCTAAATACACTATATTGCCTAAAGCAGGGGTGTCCAAAGTGCGGCCCGGGGGCCATTTGCGGCCCGCGGGTAATATTTTAACGGCCCCGTGGCACATTCTAAAAATACGATTTAAAAAAAATTTTAAACATAAAAAGTGGTATATATTTGCAGACTCGAATTATTTTGTGATATATTTTATTTTATACGCTAGGCTAAGCCACAGCGCCTCAAATGTTATCTTTTTTTTGTAAACTGAATTTATTAGGAAAAACATGAAAAAAAAGAAGTATTTTCTGACTTTGCAAACAGGTGAAAGGTAACAATAAAATGTTGCAATGTTTACTCTAATAACACAAAGCTGCCATGCAGGCTGTTCCTTTCTTTAAAAAAATAATAATGAATCAAAATCAATGTCGTTATGAATTATTGACCTATTCAAGGCTCCAATTACGTCACATTAAATATTCCACTTTGAGACATTTTTTGGGGAAAATGTTGCATATTTTGTGTTTAAAAACAAGGGCCTAAAACGAACAAACAAAAAACATAAACAACAATCAAAGTTATAATTGACGGATGGATCTGAAGTTGATCTTGAAAATATTGTGTTAAAAGTTAAAAAAAAAAATTATGATGTATATTTTAATACTTTACTGAGCAGGACCCTTTTGGATCCCCAATAATATTAGTTGGACTTTTTATTTATTTATTTTTTTTAATTTTTTTTTTTTAAGTGTCATTGCTCAAAAAATAATAATTAATCAATGTTGTTATGAGTTATGCTATGAGCTCCAATTATATAATCTCAAATATTCCACTTTAAAATGTTATTGGGGGAAAATATTGCATATTTTGTGTTTTTTCCATAAAAAAAACAGGGTTTTCTTTGACAAAAAGAGCATACAGCGTAAATCTTTAAAAAAAAAAAACTTTATATTGACAGATAGACCTAATGTTGAACTGGAGATTTAATAATACCTGGAATTTATACAGCGCTTTTCTAAGTACCCAAAGTCGCTTTACATGTAGAATCCATCATTCATTCACGCCTGGTGTGAATGAATTTAAACCTTGGATAATAATAATAATACTAAATAATGACACATTTTAAATATTTTTTGTACCTAAACCCTTTGGGGTCCCCAGGATCAAGCCTGAGTGGAGGCCTAAATGTATATTTTTTATACATATATTGTATTGGTTTTTGAAATAAAAAATATCAAAATGGCCCCCGCTTGCTTTGATATTTCAGTGTGCGGCCCTCAGCGGGAAAAGCTAGGACACCCCTGGCCTAAAGTATTTGGCCACCCATCCGAATTTTGAGATTCAGGTGTCCTAATCACCTGGTGTTGGAATAAATATGTATATATTATCACACAACTCTTATGCTTAAGGGCCGTTGCTATAGTTATTATCAATTGTGCTGAAGTGGTATTTTTCTTTGTCTGTGCAAAGCTGACAATCCAAAAGATTGCAAGCCAGTCTGGTATCAGCGTTTGTGTCCAGGAACGGTCTGCTGACTGCCAAGGCCGAACACCGCCGTGACGCAGACAGTGCAGAGACAAGGCGATATCACCAGCGTCAACACATTTGCATTTTTGTATAATCATATATTGTGTCTAACTGGAGTTGTGGAGATGACCCCCTTCCCTCAGCGACAGCTTCAGTGGATGTAACAGGGACCTCCCAAATAAATAAAGGAAGCACGCGGGCTGGACTTTTAGAACGTAGTTTGGATCTGTAACTAGAATAGAGCCCAAATAACGTGTCTCCTCAATTGAGCAAAATTGAACTCTGTCTCTGCATGATTCCTTTCTTTTCCTTTGTTTTAATAGATGTCATCGGTGTTCGAACCTGACGCAGGTGTATAAAATCAAGCACTCAGGCATGGAGACGGTTTCTACAAATATTTGTGAAAGAATGGGCCGCTCTCAGTGATTTCCAGCGTGGAACTGTCACTGGATGCCACCTGTGCAACGAATCCAGTCGTGAAATTTCCCCGCTCCTAAATATTCCAAAGTCAACTGTCGGCTTTATTATAAGAAAATGGAAGAGTTTGGGAACAACAGCAACTCAGCCACCAAGTGGTAGGCCACATAGGGGTCAGCGAAGGAATTATGGTGTGGGGTTGTTTTTCATGAGTTAGTTCCAATGAAAGGAATTTTGAATGCTCCAGGATACCAAAACATTTTGGACAATTCCATGCACCCAACCTTGTGGGAACAGTTTGGAGCGGGCCCCTTCCTCTTCCAACATGACTGTGCACAAGTGCACAAAGCAAGGTCCATAAAGACATGGATGACAGAGTCTGGTGTGGATGAACTTGACTGGCCTGCACAGAGTCCTGACCTGAACGCGATATAACACCTTCGAGATTAATTAGAACGGCGACTGAGAGCCAGGGCCTTCTCCACCAACGTCAGTGTGTGCGCTTTTGGAAGAATGGTGGAAAATTCCTATAAACACACTCGGCAACCTTGTGGACAGCCTTCCCAGAAGTGTTGAAGCTGTAATAGCTGCAAAAGGGGGATCGACATCATATTGAACCCTATGGGTTAGGAATGGGATGGCACTTCAAGTTCATATGTGAGTCAAGGCAGGTGGCCAAATACTTTTGGCAATGTAGTGGTGCACCACAGGGATCAATACTGGGACCAACATTGTTCAATCTTTATATATATATATATATATATATATATATATATATATATATATATATATATATATATATATATATATATATATATATATATATATATATATATATATATATATATATATTAAAACAGTGGTCCCCAACCACCGATAGGTACCTGGCCGCACAAGAAATACAAAAAAAAAAAAAAAAAAAAAATATCAACATAAAAAACACAATATATACATTGTATATCAATATAGATCAATACAATCTGCAGGGATACAGTCCGTAGGCACACATAATTGTATTTCTTTATGGAAAAAAACAAAACAAAACAAAAATAATATTTTTTTCATTTCAACACCCCCAATCTTTATATATATATATATATATATATATATATATATATATATATATATATATATATATATATATATATATATATATATATATATATATATATATATATATATATATATATATATATATATATATATATATATATATATATATATATATATATATATATATATATATATATATATATATATATATATATATATATATATATATTAAAGCAGTGGTCCCCAACCACCGATAGGTACCTGGCCGCACAAGAAATTAAAAAAAAACAAACAAACAAAAAAAAAAAAAAACAAACAAAAAAGAAAATTAAATCAACATAAAAACACAATATATACATTGTATATCAATATAGATCAATACAGTCTGCAGGGATACAGTCCGTAAGCACACATGATTGTATTTCTTTATGGAAAAACAAACAAACAAAAAAAACAACATTTTTTTTTTTCATTTCAACACCCCCAATCTTTATATATATATATATATATATATATATATATATATATATATATATATATATATATATATATATATATATATATATATATATATATATATATATATATATATATATATATATATATATATATATATATATATATATATATATATATATATTAAAGCAGTGGTCCCCAACCACCGATAGGTACCTGGCCGCACAATAAAAAAAATAAAAAATAAATAAATAAATAAATAAAAAAAATTAAATCAACATAAAAAACACAATATATACATTGTATATCAATATATATCAATACAGTCTGCAGGGATACAGTCCGTAAGCACACATAATTGTATTTCTTTATGGAAAAAAACAAAACAAAAAAAAAATATATTTTTTTCATTTCAACACCCCCAATCTTTATATATATATATATATATATATATATATATATATATATATATATATATATATATATATATATATATATATATATATATATATATATATATATATATATATATATATATATATATATATATATATATATTAAAGCAGTGGTCCCCAACCACCGATAGGTACCTGGCCGCACAAGAAATAAAAAAAAAAAAAAACCAAAAAAAAAACCCAAACAAACAGAAAAGAAAATTAAATCAACATAAAAACACAATATATACATTGTATATCAATATAGATCAATACAGTCTGCAGGGATACAGTCCGTAAGCACACATGATTGTCTTTCTTTATGGAAAAACAAACAAACAAAAAAAACAGCATTTTTTTTTTTCATTTCAACACCCCCAATCTTTTTATATATATATATATATATATATATATATATATATATATATATATATATATATATATATATATATATATATATATATATATATATATATATATATATATATTAAAGCAGTGGTCCCCAACCACCGATAGGTACCTGGCCGCACAATAAATAAATAAATAAAAAAAAATTATTAAATCAACATAAAGAACACAATATATACATTGTATATCAATATAGATCAATACAGTCTGCAGGGATACAGTCCGTAAGCACACATAATTGTATTTCTTCATGGAAAAAAAAAAAACAAAAAAAAATAAATATTTTTTTCATTTCAACACCCCCAATCTTTATATATATATATATATATATATATATATATATATATATATATATATATATATATATATATATATATATATATATATATATATATATATATATATATATATATATATATATATATATATATATATATATATATATATATATATGTGTGTGTGTGTGTGTGTGTGTGTGTGTGTATGTATGTATATATATATATATATATATATATATATATATATATATATATATATATATATATATATATATATATATATATATATATATATATATATATATATATATATATATATATATATATTAAAGCAGTGGTCCCCAACCACCGATAGGTACCTGGCCGCACAATAAATAAATAAATTAAAAAAAAAAAATAAAAAAAAATAAATCAACATAAAGAACACAATATATACATTGTATATCAATATAGATCAATACAGTCTGCAGGGATACAGTCCGTAAGCACACATAATTGTATTTCTTTATGGAAAAAAACAAAACAAAAAAAAAACTTTTTTTTTCTTCATTTCAACACCCCCCCCGGTCCGTGGGACACATTTTCAAGCGTTGACCGGTGTGCAGCTACAAAAAGGTTGGTGACCACTGTATTAAAGCATCTCTTTTAAAGAGAAAAAACTGCTGCGGATAATTGGGTTTGTAGAAAGTAGTCTTGAAATGCTTCAGCAAATCTGCTAACTAAAGATAAAACATGCTCCTCAACTGATTTCGAACTAATGCTGCCTTGCTCGAGTGCCGCATCCTCGACACCTTCAACACGCCACCATGGAACAAACC
Source organism: Entelurus aequoreus (assembly GCF_033978785.1). Classification (NCBI taxonomy): domain Eukaryota; kingdom Metazoa; phylum Chordata; class Actinopteri; order Syngnathiformes; family Syngnathidae; genus Entelurus; species Entelurus aequoreus. The sequence goes on from NC_084732.1 coordinate 96,814,424, forward strand.
AAAGCAAATAATGCCATTCCCTCCATGTTGTACCCTGGAAGAGAAGCACTGGGGGCCACACAGCTTGTCCCTCCACAGCTGCAATCCCGCAGTCAGAGATATGGTGTGGCTTCCTCACCAGCCCACACCCAAGTGGACCGCGCTAATTGCAGACCAGAGTGCAGGAGAAACAATTAGCTTTTCATTTTCTCTGAATGGCCGTGAAAGACAAACACTGAGCTTGCAATCAGTTCATTCAAATGAGATTAAACAGATGAGGGATGGCAATACAGACAAAATACTTCATATCCATCTAACAAAATATTCCTGCTGTAAAAAAAAACACTGCTTTTACTGTAAAATTCTGGTGACTGAGCTGCTAGATTTTAAAGTGAAATTTTAATATTTTTTTTTGCAGCTCATGTAAAAAAAATATATTGTTAATGTATTATATATATGCTTTTATTAGACCCATAAACAGTGCAGCTGCACACTGCTTAACACACTGCTTCTTACACTAACTTAACATTTAAGTTGACACTTCACTTGACACTTAACTTCACATTTAAGATGACACTTCGGTTGACACTTAACTTAAAATTTAAGTTGACACTTCGGTTGACACTTAACTTAAAATTTAAGTTGACACTTCAGTTAAGTTGACACTTAAGTTTAAATTTAAGTTTACACTTCAGTTAACACTTAACTTAACATTTAAGTTGACAACTAAGTTGACACTTTAGTTGACACTTAAGTTGACACTTACGTTTAAATTAAAGTTGAGACTTAAGTTGACACTTCAGTTGAAACTTAAGTTGAGACTTAAGTTGACACTTATGTTTACATTTAAGTTGACATTTCAGTTGACACTTAACTTACAATTTAAGTTGACAACTAAGTTGACACTTCAGTTGAAACTCAAGTTGAGACTTAAGTTGACACTTAAGTTTAAATATAAGTTGACACTTCAGTTGACATTTAACTTAAAATTAAGTTGACAACTAAGTTGACACTTTAGTTGACACTTTAATTGACACTTAAGTTGAGACTTAAGTTTAAATTAAAGTTGAAACTTAAGTTGACACTTCAGTTAAGTTGACACTTAAGTTTAAATTTAAGTTTACACTTCAGTTAACACTTAACTTCACATTTAAGTTGACAACTAAGTTGACACTTTAGTTGACACTTAAGTTGACACTTACGTTTAAATTAAAGTTGAGACTTAAGTTGACACTTCAGTTGAAACTTAAGTTGAGACTTAAGTTGACACTTATGTTTAAATTTAAGTTGACATTTCAGTTGACACTTAAGTTGACACTTACGTTTAAATTAAAGTTGAGACTTAAGTTGACACTTCAGTTGAAACTTAAGTTGAGACTTAAGTTGACACTTATGTTTACATTTAAGTTGACATTTCAGTTGACACTTAACTTACAATTTAAGTTGACAACTAAGTTGACACTTCAGTTGAAACTCAAGTTGAGACTTAAGTTGACACTTAAGTTTAAATATAAGTTGACACTTCAGTTGACATTTAACTTAAAATTAAGTTGACATTTAACTTAAAATTAAGTTGACAACTAAGTTGACACTTTAGTTGACAGTTAAGTTGACACTTACGTTTAAATTAAAGTTGAGACTTAAGTTGACACTTCAGTTGACACTTCAGTTGAAACTTAAGTTGAGACTTAAGTTGACACTTAAGTTTAAATTTAAGTTGACACTTCAGTTGACGCTAAAATTTAAATTTAAGTTGAAACTTAAGTTGACACTAAAGTTGACACTTAAGTGTAAATTTAAGGTGACACTTAAATCGAAACTTAAGTTGACACTCAACTGAAATTTAAGTTGACAATTAAGTTGACACTTTAGTTGACACTTAAGTTGACACTTACGTTTAAATTAAAGTTGAGACTTAAGTTGACACTTTAGTTGAAACTTGAGTTGAGACTTAAGTTGACACTTATGTTTAAATTTAAGTTGACATTTCAGTTGACACTTAACTTACAATTTAAGTTGACAACTAAGTTGACACTTCAGTTGAAACTCAAGTTGAGACTTAAGTTGACACTTAAGTTTAAATATAAGTTGACACTTCAGTTGACATTTAACTTAAAATTAAGTTGACAACTAAGTTGCGACTTTAGTTGACACTTAAGTTGACACTTACGTTTAAATTAAAGTTGAGACTTAAGTTGACACTTCAGTTGAAACTTAAGTTGAGACTTAAGTTGACACTTAAGTTTAAATTTAAGTTGACACTTCAGTTGACACTAAAGTTTCAATTGAAGTTGAAACTTAAGTTAACACTAAAGTTGACACTTAAGTGTAAATTTAAGGTGACACTTAAATTGAAACTTAAGTTGACACTCAACTGAAATTTAAGTTGACAATTAAGTTGACACTTAAGTTAACAGTGAGAATCTTTGGGTACCAAACAACTTGATTCAGAATCGATTCCCGATTCAAAATCAATACTTTTTCATTAACATGAGATGCCAGTTCTATGATTAACTATATTCCTTCATAAAATAGATAAACAGCTCTGATCAATTTCTAACCCTAACCCTGTTTTAAAAAAAAATAAAATCCTACCCAAACATTTAATAAAGTCAAATACAAATAAGGCAACAATGGAATAATCCTTTTGTAAAGTAAATGTGTAGAGCAGATATAGATCATCTACATCAAGTGTGCCTTATCAGGGTCGATTCGTGGAATTCCGTGCTCTATCAATGGGCTTAAAGGTTTTGAGATCTTCGTAATAACCACTTTTGTCGTTTCCATACCACTTCTGTTCTAATCACTTGAAGTCTTGCATTTACATTTGTTCACATGGTTTCATCTTGGCAAGGAAACAACTTCATATGCACTCACGTCTCAACGAGTACAAAACCCTCATGTTCTATTTGACACAATTGACCAATCCACCCTACCAACCCGACTGGGGGCTTAGCGAGTAAACACGAGGTGCTTCTCCGCGTGGTAACCGTGGAAACGAGAAAGAGCACCGGCCTCCCCGCCGGCGCAACTGTTTCCTTGAGCGAGCTATAAATAATAACATGAAGGGAAGACGTCAGCTCCATTAGCTTATCTCACATGTCCAGCGTGGTTGAGGTCAGTACGTTTGTTTATGCATCTTCAGTAAATTGTGTTAAGGGAGATGAGCCATTTCATCTGTGATTTGAAAGGGTAACGGAAATGGAAGCATTGCTTCCTTTGATTCAAGCATAAACAAATCAAATTGTAGGAAATAGGAGGAAGGATACGACATTTTCAGAGTGGAATATTTACAATACAAAGCCCAAAACCAGTGAAGTTGCCAGGTTGTGTAATTCGTAAATAAAAACAGAATACAATGATTCGCAAATCTTTTTCAACTCATATTCAATTAAATAGACTGCGAAGACAAGATATTTAAAGTTTTTTTGTGCAAATAATCATTAAATTAGAATTGCAAAAAAAAGTTGGCGGCGTTTCCGGGTGTTGTTGATAAATGGCTTTCGCTCTGCATAGTAGAGTTTTAACTTGCACTTACAGATGTGGCGACCAACTGTACTTACTGACAGTGGTTTTCTGAAGTGTTCCTGAGCCCATGTGGTGATATCCTTTACACACTGATGTCGCTTTTTTTTGATGCAGTACCGCCTGAAGGATCCAAGGTCACGGGCATTGCTGCTAACGTGCAGTGATATCTCCAGATTCTCGGAACCTTTTGATGATATTACGTACCGTAGATGGTGAAATACCGAAAATTAAGTTGAAACTTAAGTTGACACTTAAGTTTAAATTAAAGTTGACACTTAAGTTTGAATTAAAGTTGAAAATTCAGTTGACACTTAAGTTGAAACTTAACTTGAAACTTAAGTTGACACTTAAGTTGACACTTAAGTTGACACTTTAGTTGAAAATTAAGTTGACACTTAAGTTGAAACTTAACTTGAAACTTAAGTTGACACTTAAGTTGACACTTAAGTTGACACTTTAGTTGACATTTAAGTTTAAATTAAAGTTGAAACTTAAGTTGACACCTAAGTTTAAATTTAAGTTGACACTTCAGTTGAAACTTAAGTTGACACTTAAGTTTAAATATAAGTTGACACCTAGGTTGACACTTTAGTTGACACTTAAGTTTACAATTAAGTTTAAATTAAAGTTTAAACTTAAGTTGACACTTAAATATACATTTAAGTTGACGATTCAGTTGAAACTTAAGTTAAAACTTAAGTTGACACTTAAGTTTAAATTTAAGTTGACACTTCAGTTGACACTTAACTTAAAATTTAAGTTGACAACTAAGTTGACACTTTAGTTGACACTAAAGTTTAAATTGAAGTTAAAATTTAAGTTGACACTAAAGTTGACAGTTCAGTGTAAATTTAAGGTGACACTTAAATTGAAACTTAAGATGACACTTAACTGAAATCTAAGTTGACAATTAAGTTGACACTTAAGTTAACACTGAGAATCTTTGGGTACCAAACAACTTGATTCAGAATCGATGTTCATTTCAAAACGATTCCCGATTCAAAATCAATACTTTTTTTAATAACATGGGATGCCAGTTCTATGATTAACTATATTCCTTCATAAAATAAATGAACAGCTCTGATCAATTTCTATATAACTGTTTTTTTTTTAAATAAAATCCTAACCAAACATTTAATAAAGTCAAATATAAATATAGCAACACTTCTCTTTTCTAAATAAAAAACAAACAAACTGCTGAGTCGCAGTCTCGTGCCGGCTGCTGCTAATAAAGGCGACAGGTGATTAGATAACCAGCCCCAGCTGGGCAATCTACTCACCTGTTGCTGGCTTCGAGGCCGGCCGTACGCACCCCATTCCTGCAGGAGGTGCGCCGACCACACCCTCCTCCACACAAGTATACCCCATTTGCTAATAAAAAAAATCAATTTTTAATTCCAAATAAGAATCGTGAAAAAATGTTTTATGACACCCCAAATTTTTAGTATCGCCCAAAACTAAAAGTATCCAAGCAACAGAAAGTAACTAAACATTAACAGTCAATTAACAAGTACAACAATACTAATGTTGACAAAATAGTACAACTGGAAATGATGCAATATGTTACTGCATACATTATCAGCTAAATTAGGAGCATTTTAAACTATTTTAAAGTGGTTCTATTTGCATACACCGAATAAAATATTGTGATGTATAGCGTTTTCTCAGCATATATTTTAGGCCATACTACCCATCCCCGGTATTTACACTTCATGACATTATTGGTGTCCTCTAGTACAGTGGTCCCCAACCTTTTTGTAGCTGGGGACCGGTCAACGCTTAAAAATGTGTCCCACAGACGGGCAACGCAAGAAATTTAAAAAAAAAAAAAAAAAAAGTTTTTGTTTTTTTTTCCCCCATAAAGAAATACAATCATGTGTGCTTATGGACTGTATCCCTGCAGACTATATTTATCTATATTGATATATAATGTATATATTGTGTTTAAAAAAAAAAAAAAAAAAAAAAAAAAAATTTTTTTTTTTTAAATTTCTTGCGTTGCCCGGTGGTTGGGGACCACTGCTCTAGTACTTCTCCTAACATCCAATGACTGGAAACTTACTAAAGCACCTTTTGCAGTCGCTTACATCATTGTTCTCGACGCTTACCTCCACAAAAACCAGGACGGCGTGCGTGGCGCCGACTGCGGTTCAACAGGTAAGAAGCGCATCGACGTGCCCCTTTTTATCTGCCATCCACTTCAAGCCTTTTTTTTTTGTCTGCTGCCGTAATGCAGAATTACCTCCTGGAGCGCCCACTCCCATGCTAACTTGTCATCAGATATGGTGGAGGATAATCCCGATTCAACAGTTAAGCATCAGCAGGCAAGAAGCACACATAACAGGATTTACACTCAGGTCTCATTTTTACCTGCATTCAACAAGCTTTGCAGCTCATCACATTCAGAAAAAAACCCAAAAACCCACATAGTTTTGAATTTTTAAACACTTACTCCGTTTTATTTCTCAAGAGCAAGTAAACCAGACCTGGGCAAAATGCGGTCCATTAAAATGTTCAATCGTTCTACATCATTTTTTTTTTAGAAATTTAACATCAAAACTGTCGCCGCCATTATGATGAGCAGTGCTGTTTTGTTTGAACTATAGAAAGTATTTCAATTAGAGATGTCCGATAATATCCACCCTCATTCACACAAAAGGGTTGTTTCTTTCTGTTATTAATATTCTGGTTCCTACATTATATATCAATATAGATCAGGGGTCACCAACGCGGTGCCCGCGGGCACCAGGTAGCCCGTAAGGACCAGATGAGTAGCCCGCTGGCCTGTTCTAAAAATAGCTCAAATAGCAGCACTTACCAGTGAGCTGCCTCTATTTTTAAATTGTATTTATTTACTAGAAAGCTGGTCTCGCTTTGCTCGACATTTTTAATTCTAAGAGAGACAAAACTCAAATAGAATTTGAAAATCCAAGACAATATTTTAAAGACTTGGTCTTCACTTGTTTAAATAAATTCATTATTTTTTTTACTTTGCTTCTTATAACTTTCAGAAAGACAATTTTAGAGAAAAAAATACAACCTTAAAAATGATTTTAGGATTTTTAAACACATATACCTTTTTACCTTTTAAATTCCTTCCTCTTCTTTCCTGACAATTTAAATCAATGTTCAAGTAAATTTATTTTTTATTGTAAAGAATAATAAATACATTTTAATTTAATTCTTCATTTTAGCTTCTGTTTTTTCGACGAAGAATATTTGTGAAATATTTCTTCAAACTTATTATGATTAAAATTCAAAAAAATGATTCTGGCAAATCTAGAAAATCTGTAGGATCAAATTTAAATCTTATTTGAAAGTCTTTTGAATTTCTTTAAAAAAAAATTTGTTCTGGAAAATCTAGAAGAAATAATGATTTGTCTTTGTTAGAAATATAGCTTGGTCCAATTTGTTATATATTCTAACAAAGTGCAGATTGGATTTTAACCTATTTAAAATATGTCATCAAAATTTTAAAATTAATCTTAATCAGGAAAAATTACTAATGATGTTCCATACATTTTTTTTTTCATTTTTTCAAAAAGATTCGAATTAGCTAGTTTTTCTCTTATTTTTTTCGGTTGAATTTTGAATTTTAAAGAGTCGAAATTGAAGATAAACTATGTTTCAAAATGTAATTGTCATTTTTTTTGTGTTTTCTCCTCTTTTAAACCATTCAATTAAGTGTAAATATCATTAATTATTAATAATAACATAGAGTTAAAGGTAAATTGAGCAAATTGGCTATTTCTGGCAATTTATTTAAGTGTGTATCAAACTGGTAGCCCTTCGCATTAATCAGCACCCAAGAAGTAGCTCTTGGTTTCAAAAAGGTTGGTGACCCCTGATATAGATCAATACAGTCTGCAAGGGATACAGTCCGTAAGCACACATGATTGTGCGTGCTGCTGGTCCACTAATAGTACTAACCTTTAACAGTTAATTTTACTCATTTTCATTAATTACTAGTTTCTATGGAACTGTTTTTATATTGTTTTACTTTCTTTTTTATTCAAGAAAATGTTTTTAATTTATTTATCTTATTTTATTTTATTAATTTAAACAAAAAAAAAGACCTTATCTTCACCATACCTGGTTGTCCAAATTAGGCATAATAATGTGTTAATTCTACGACTGTTTATATCGGTATCGGTTGATATCGGTATCGGTAATTAAAGAGTTGGACAATATGGGAATATCGGATATCGGCAAAAAGCCATTATCAGACATCCCTAATTTCAATGGTTGGAATCTGCGCTTTTGGGTGTTATAGGAGTTAATACAGCAGCTCAGACCGGGAACAAAGCAGAGTGGGTGGGGCTTGTGTCTTTTTTTTATAACAAAAGTTCTGCGTAAAAGTGATAATATATCATATTGTATGTTTTTTTGTTTTTTTTTACATTTGTGTTGTGTTTTGCTTGATTGTAAAATATGTCTATCGAGGAGCTGGTCTGAGAAGTAAAATATGTTCATATGTTGTTGATATTTTTTTATAAAATACTTATATTTTATAAAAAAATATAAATACAAAAATATTGAAAAATATATATATATTTTTAAATTTCTTAATTTATTTTTATTTTTATTTATTTGTATTTTTTTCTGGCTTGCGCTGTGGAAGGCGGCTGCATCTCCAGTAGCTCTGTAATTTTATATCTTTTAAACTTATATTTTATCTTTATATTTTATCTTTAATTATTATTATTATTTAGTAGATCTTATAAACTTATATTTTATCTTTTATTATTTTTATGTTTTCCTTGGGGGTGGTAGTAAAACAAATTTATTTTTTTATTTTTTTGGTCATAAAGAAATACAATCATGTGTGCTTACAACCTGTATCCCTGCATACTGTATTGATTTATATTGATATATAATGTATATAATGTGTTTTTTATGTTGATTTAATAAAAAAAAAAAAATAAAATAAAATATATATATTTATTTATATATATTTTTTAATTTCTTGTGCGGCCGCGGCCCGGTACCAATCGGTCCACGGACCGGTACCGGGCCGTGGCCCGGTGGTTGGGGACCACTGGTTTAATGGATACAATGAAACACAAATAAGCATATGAAGTCATCTCGTTTTTACGCTTTGATACTTTAAAATATCCATCCATCCATCCATTTGTCCCTTCTTTTTTGTCATATTTCCTCTCTCCGGGAGAGCAATCCGTTGTATCTGACTTAGGCGTAGGAACTGGGGGCGGGGAGGACGTGTTATATCGGCGAAAGACGCATTCGTCTCAGCCAAATAAATACACAGCGGAGGCACAGTACACATGCTTTTATTTTGAAAGCGCAACAGTGTCGCGTGACTGAGGGGCCTCTTTCTTCACAGACGGAAGAAAGCAGGCTGTGAGGGCGACATTGGGAACGCCTGTTTATAGCATCCTGACGTTTGTTTACATTCGTATTTACAAACCGTGTCTTTTTTGCAGCACTGTGCAGAAATAGGACAAACCTGATTTCCAATTCCAATTCCAGTCACCTCTGGTGAACACGCACTTTCTTTTCATTTGAATAATGCATTCATTAACCCGACCTTCACCTCCGACCTGGAGTCCGCTTTGACCCGTCTCATTCTTTAACCTCAAAGCCAAGTCTTAACCCTCAAACTAGCCTTTCAAGATGTCTCATGAATACACAGCGAAGAGACTTCTTGCACTCCGCGGCCTCATTTGCATATTCACCCGTCCACGTGTTGAGAATCCTTCAACGCCTTTGGACGCACATCGACAAATCAGTACGAAATGCCGTTACCCACAATGCCTTGGGTGTCATGCTAACGGCATAGAAATACTATGAATCCACTGACTTGTTTGTTAGTTTGCGATCCAAACTAATCGACTGCATTCTTCCTTCTCCTTTTCGGACCTGGGTTATGTTATGTCGTTTTTGTAGACCCTAACCATCGTTTTAGAGTCCGAAAATAATGCAGCTTGCGTTTAAATGACAAAATACAAGAATCAAAAAGGTAGGAAGAGAGCCATAATATACTGTTGCATATAATGTAATACTGTACATGGTAATTGGGATTTGTTATATATTATATACAAATATAATATAATAATATAATATATCAGTATATATTATATACTGTATATATAATATGTAAATATTACATATATGTTGTATTTTATATTGCTACTATGGTACATTTTTAGTCTACTTTATACCTGCATTATCCTTTCCATCCTTTGTATCTGAGTTACTGTGTGGAACAATTTCCCTTGTAGACGTCTAAGTCCAAGTCTAAGTCTATAAAGATTTGTGGAGGGGGGCGTGGCCTGCGGGCCTGCCGCGGAACGGCCCCGAAGACAGCGACAGGTGCGTAGATGGCCCAGGTGGGCCTTGTTTTCTAATCAACCTGTCGCCTTTATTAGCAGCAGCCGTGATGAGATGAGTAGTTGGAGTTCAATCAATCAATCAATGTTTATTTATATAGCCCTAAATCACAAGTGTCTCAAAGGGCTGCACAAGCCACAATGACATCTTCGGTACAGAGCCCACATACGGGCAAGGAAAAACTCACCCCAGTGGGACGTCGATGTGAATGACTATAAGAAACCTTGAAGAGGACCGCATATGTGGGTAACCCCCCCCCCCTCTAGAGGAGACCGAAAGCAATGGATGTCGAGTGGGTCTGACATAATATTGTGAAAGTCCAGTCCACAGTGGATCCAACACATCAGCGAGAGTCCCGTCCAGAGTGGGGCCAGCAGGAAACCGTCCCGAGCGGAGACGGGTCAGCAGCTCAGAGATGTCCCCAACTGATGCACAGGCTAGCGGTCCACCCGGGGTCCCGACTCTGGACAGCAAGCACTTCATCCATGGCCACCGGAGTTGGAGGTGCTGCTCGGCAGACGCAGAAATACTTGTTGCTGGGAAGCAACACCTCGTGAGAACGGAATAAAACAGTGTTATACCCTGAATTCTCTGGCAGTGTGTGGTGGTCTGAAAAACCCACTAGAGGGAAACCGGTGCGCCTTAAGTATGAAAATAGACCTAAATATCTTCAGTGCGCCTTATAATCTGCTCAGCCCTATGGTATGAACTATACGGTATTTCAGGGCTGGAGGTGTTTTAAATGTAGAAAAACAATCACAATATGACCCCTTTAATTTGTATGATGTTTCATCCCGGACAAGCCCCCTAAAATATTTTTTTGGGGGGGGTAATCGAAGTTGCTTTAGTGCATTTAATATTACCAAAAAGAAAAACACACAAAAGAAAAAAAAACACAACAGAGAGTGAGGTAAGCACGCCAACCCTATACAGGCTTGTCAATCCGTCGCTACACCACTAGCCCTAACAATCAAAAAGAAAGAACCGATCCATGAACTAACTCCCTAATTGAAAGAAACATGCCAAACATGACAGCTGGTCCCGCCAGGGCAAAGAAAAAGTCAGCGGGAAGAAAAACATCACAAGGCAGCAGCACAGGCATCACACCAGCAGCCAACAGGAAGCAGCTGAGTGGTCTTGGAGGGCGGAACTCACATGTGCCAAAAGGTGTAAGTGAGAGATCAAGCACACCTGCAAAAACACAATAGGTGAAAACACAACGCAACATGTCTGTTAATTAGCTTGTTGATGCTGAATTGAAGCAAAAAAGTGAGGATGTGAATTAAACAGAAGTTTTTAGGGAGAATATGTTGAGTGTGTTACGGGTGTACAGGGGAAGAAGACGGCACAGACAGCAGGGACGTCGTTTAGCCCTATATTTATTCATATATATATACATATACACAATATATATAAATAATAAATGAAGTGTGTAAATAATCCGAACTATGTGTGTGGCGTGCAACTATGTGTGAGGAAATGAACTGTAGTGTGTTTACCAGTACTGTTGAGCGAGAGACGGAAGTCCAAGAGGGGCAAGGCTGGCTCGGAGGTCCGTGAGCAGGCAGGAAGTCGGGGGCAATAGAGAGGCGTCAGAGTCCGTGTCCAGGCGGGAGGTCAAGATCCAAAAGGGGCAGCCAGAGAACCAGAGGGGAACACAGGGCGACGAGACACACAGCTCGTAACGCGGGTACGGAGGTATGCTGCTGGAAGACGACAAGGGGGACACAAGACCAATCAACACGCAGGGGGAGAAACACAGAGAGAGAGTATGCATATAGCTTGTAGAATTTCGGCTTACTGTACAGGAACAGGCCGCTACGTTCTGGCACAGGATAGCCGGCTGCGCTGGTTTAAGAAGGCAGGTCTTCTCATCAGCGACAGGTGCGTTGATTGCTGATGATTGAATGCAGCCGCTTACTGCAGCCGGAGTGGCGCGCTCTTGGAGGTGCGCCCAGATGAATGCGCACTGGTGTGCGCCCGGGCCGTGACAGAGCGCATATTTTTGAGATCTCATGTACATATATTTCACCTATATATACGCCATAAAAAATAATATATGTACCATATTCTCCAGATTATTAAGCACACCCACAACATTTTATAAGAAAACATTGTTTTTCCATATATTAGCCGCACCGGACTATAAGCCGGTGTATATATATATATATATATATATATATATATATATATATATATATATATATATATATATATATATATATATATATATATATATATATATATATATATATATATATATATATATATATATATTATGACATGAGTTATTTACACAGAAATATTCTATAAATATACCTTAATTGTTTCCAAACGGTGGCAGTAAAACGGCTGATCAAACAAAACAGACGTCATCGCCATGGACCCATGCGCAAGCTAGCTAAACAAACTCAACAACTCCACGGTGACGTTTTTGGTGAATTCCCTGAGGAATTTGTGAAACTGAAGCGACACCAAAAGAACGCCGTTGTAAGTTAATAACACTAACACAGACACCCGTAAAAGTGTTAGCCTATTTAGCTGATGCTAACGACGCTAGCGTCATTACCTTACGATAGCACGTACAAATATGCATGGAAACACTCCTACAGGCGGTTTAGTAAGTACGAATTGTTTTAGTTGTATTGTAAAACTTACAAATGTTGCTTGGCGTGAAACCATGGGAGTAGAAACGCTATGGACGCCTGGTGTTTATTTTTAATTTTTAAAACAATTATTATTGCTGTCAGCGGAAATTAAATATCCATAAATTAGTCGCAGGGTTTAAAATGTAGGAAAAAAGTAGCGGCTTATAATCTGGAATTTTCGGTATATACAATTGTACTGTATAAATGTATAATAACCACAGATATATATATTGACATTCTTCCTTCCTTCCACATAACTTAATGGCCATTCATAATGACACTGCAGTGTGGTGCGGCACTCGTTATGGTGCAGATCTATCTTCATTGTGGTGAGCTGCCGCCCCGTTCAAATAAAATAAAGACATTTTAGTTAAGGACCCCCAAACTGATGGAGAGACGGGGCGGGGACCCCCTATTAATATATCCTGTCTATGATTGTGTTTTAAAAATAAACTGGTCCTAAAACGGTATAAAATATTCAAATAACACAGTATAGTGCCAGTACTGGCACTATACTGGCAATATAGCTGGCAACTAGCGCCCTAATCATTAGCTCGCACCCTCTGCCGCTAACCGCTAGCTGGCAACTAGAGCGCTATTGGCTAGCTATCTTAAATTCGAACATGAATATAATATACTGAACAAAAATATAAACGCCACACTTTTGTCTTTGCTCATGAATTGGACACAAAGATTAAAAAACATTTACTATATAAACAAAAGACTTGTCCAAATCTGTGTTAGTGAGCATTTCTTCTTTGCCAAGATAATCCATCCCACCTCAGAGGTGTGGCATGTCAAGATGCTGAACAAACAGCATGATTATTGCACAGGTGTGCCTTAAGCTGGCCACAATAAAAGGCCACTCTGAAATGTGCAGTTTTGCTTTATTGGGGGTCTGGGGAGGGGGGTCAGAAAAGCAGTCGGCATCTGGTGTGACCACCATTTCCCTCACACAGTGCTTCGCATAGAGTTGATCAGGTTGTTGAATGTTCTTTGTCCATAACATATGCTTGCCCATACCGTAACTCCTCCCCCACCACGGGTTTACCCACTTAAGTCGGTTACGACGACGAATTGCAGTCAGCTCGAGATGCGGACAGACAAATGAGACGGTTTCTCACAGTTGGTAAAGACCTTCTTTGGTTATGGAAAAAACAATTGTTGCTGCAGCTGTCCGGGTGGCTGGTCTCAGACGATCATGGAGGTTGCACCTGCTGGATGTGTAAGTACCGGGCTGGTGAGGTTACGCATGGTCTGCGGTTGTGAGGCCGGTTGGATGTACTGCCAAATTCTCTGAAACGCCTTATGGTAGAGAAATTAACATTAAATTCACGGTCAACAGCTCTGGTGGACATTCCTGCAGTGAGCATGCCAACTGCACGCTACCTCAAAAGTTGCCCAAATCTGTGGCATTGTGCTGTGTAAAAAAAAATGGGGTTGTGAGGCCGGTTGGATGTACTGCCAAATTCTCTGAAACGCATTATGGTAGAGAAATTAACATTCAATTCACGGTCAACAGCTCTGGTGGACATTCCTGCAGTGAGCATGCCAACATCTGTGGCATTGTGCTGTGTGACAAAACTGCGGTTGTGAGGCCGGTTGGATGTACTGCCAAATTCTCTCAAACGCCTTATGGTAGATAAATTAACATTCAATTCACGGTCAACAGCTCTGGTGGACATTCCTGCAGTGAGCATGCCAACTGCACGCTACCTCAAAACTTGCCAACATCTGTGGCATTTTGTTGTGTGACAAAACTGCACATTTCGGAGTGACCTTTGTGGGCAGCCTAAGGCACGCCTGTGCACTGATCAGGCTGTTTCGTCAGCATCTTGATATGCCACACTTGTGAGGTGGGATGGATTATCCTGGAAAAGAAGAAATGCTCCCTAATCAGAATCAGAATCAGAATACCTTTATTGTCATTGTATGAAAACAACGAAATTGGACAGCAATCCAGCTAGGTGCTTTTAAAACAAACCTACATAAAATAGTCTTAAGACAACAACCATTATAAAACAATTTAACATTTAAAAACATAATAAAATGTTAGAAACATATTGCACAGTAGACCTCTATCAGAGGTAAGCAAGTAATAAAGTGGTGAGTGTTCAGGTAAGTGCAGAGTTTAGGGCAATAACAACTCTAGGATAGAAACTGTTTTTCCAGTCTATTTGTCCTTGCTTTGATGGTCTTATAGCGCCTCCCTGAGGGCAAGAGTTCAAGCCATTGGTGACCTGGGTGGGATGAGTCCCTGAGGATGCTGTTTGCTCTCCTGTTGCATACAATATACACCTTTTTCAAGGACATAGCGGCATTGACAAGGATGGTGGAAGCTGGAATCGAACCCGGAACCTTTAAATTGCTGGCAAGGCCGCTCTACCAACTGAGCCACGCTGCCCAAATATATCTACTCCTATTGCCCCTATCACTTCATTATATCAGAATACCTTTATTGTCATTGTATGGAAACAACGAAATTGGACAGCAATCCAGCTCGGTGCTTTTAAAACAAACCTACAAAAAATAGTCTTAAGACAACAACCATAATAAAACAATTTAAAATTCAAAAACATAATAAAATGTTAAAAACATATTGCACGGTAGATCTCTATCAGAGGTAAGCAAGTAATAAAGTGGTGAGTGTTCAGGTAAGTGCAGAGTTTAGGGCAATAACAGCTCTAGGATAGAAACTGTTTTTCCAGTCTATTTGTCCTTGCTTTGAGGGCAAGAGTTCGAGCCAGTGGTGACCTGGGTGGGATGAGTCCCTGAGGATGCTGTTTGCTCTCCTGTTGCAGTGTCTCTTATACAGGTCCTCTAGAGATGTAAGAGGACATGCAGTGATCCTCTGGGCCGCGTTTATGACGCCCTGTAGTCTCTTTCTCTCTGCCACCATGCGGCTAGAAAACCGCACGGAAATAACGTACGAACGTAGGTCAGTATTGACTCAACGGAGCAGCGATAGAAGGACAGGAGCAGGTTATCAGCCAGATCTATTTCCCTCAGAAACACTAACACCTATTTAGTCAGATTTGTGAACAAGATTTGCGAGGAATAGGTAACTTAGTCAAGTTGTTTTTTATTTTAAATTTGCACAACCCCCCTGCAGTTCCTGTGCGGACCCCCCGTTGAATAGCTTCGGTGTAGGGGCTGGACCTATGAACCGCAATAACAAACCGGTAAACACTTGATGGATTGCTGTATTGGAGAACTCACCCACTTCATTAAGCACATTCACCGTGTATTTGATTTTGTTTTTCCTCCGTCGCTATTTGCATGCGTAATAGGAAGAAATGTGAACTAGAATCGGAGTTTTCTGGTCTCGGAAACAGAGGTGAATGATTAGCACGCGCTCTTCGGTGATGAAGGGGAGAACAAAATGCCATTTTCACAAATCAAATATTGATGAATCGCCTTCATGTGCAAAGTGAAGCTCAGTAATTACCCTATTCATATCACGTGGAAGGTAATTCCTTCAACACTTGGCACGTTGACAAAGATGTACAATCCTGACACAATGTGTGAATATTGCCCTTTGGGGGCTGTGAGAAGTTCAGAGAAGACGTTTGAGCAATGTAATACTTCAGAGATAATCGATTCTCGATTTAAAGTCTAAACTTTTTCAAGAATATTGGGTGCCAGTTCCATGATTGACAACGTTCCTCGTTTCCATATGAGTTGGGAAATTGTGTTGGATGTAAATACAAACGGAGTACAATGATTTGCAAATCATTTTCAACCCATATTCAATTGAATGCACTACGAAGACAACATATTTGATGTTCAAACTTTTGATTGATTGATTGATTGAGACTTTTATTAGTAGGTTGCACAGTGAAGTACATATTCCGTACAATTGACCACTAAATGGTAACACCCGAATAAGTTTTTCAACTTGTTTAAGTCGGGGTCCACTTAAATTGATTCATGATATAGATATATACTATCATATATACTATCATCATAATACAGTCATCACACAAGATAATCACATTGAATTATTTACATTATTTACAATCAGGGGTGTGGAGGGGGGTATGGGGGGGGGGGTATGGACATCAAGTAGTGGACATAGAGAGAGAGAGAGAGAGAGAGAGAGAGAGAGAGAGAGATCAGAAGGCATAAGAAAAAGAAAAAGTATCTGCATTTGATTGTTTACATTTGATTATTAGATTATTAGCAATCCGGGGAGGGTGTTAGTTTAGGGTTGTAGCTGCCTGGAGGTGAACTTTTATTGCGGTTTTGAAGGAGGATAGAGATGCCCTTTCTTTTATACCTGTTGGGAGCGCATTCCACATTGATGTGGCATAGAAAGAGAATGAGTTAAGACCTTTGTTAGTTCGGAATCTGGGTTTAACGTGGTTAGTGGAGCACCCCCTGGTGTTGTGGTTATGGCGGTCATTTACGTTAAGGAAGTAGTTTGACATGTACTTTGGTATCAGGGAGGTGTAGCGGATTTTATAGACTAGGCTCAGTGCAAGTTGTTTAACTCTGTCCTCCACCTTGAGCCAGCCCACTTTGGAGAAGTGGGTAGGAGTGAGGTGGGATCTGGGGTGGAGGTCTAGAAGTAACCTGACTAGCTTGTTCTGAGATGTTTGGAGTTTAGATTTGAGGGTTTTACTTTTTTTTTGCAAATAATAATTAACTTAGAATTTCATGGCTGCAACACGTGCCAAAGTAGTTGGGAAAGGGCATGTTCACCACTGTGTTACATGGCCTTTCCTTTTAACAACACTCAGTAAACGTTTGGGAACTGAGGAGACACATTTTTGAAGCTTCTCAGGTGGAATTCTTTCCCATTCTTGCTTGATGTACAGCTTAAGTTGTTCAACAGTCCGAAGTCTCCCTTGTGCTATTTTAGGCTTCATAATGCGCCACGCATTTTCAATGGGAGACAGGTCTGGACTACAGGCAGGCCAGTCTAGTACCCGCACTCTTTTACTACGAAGCCACGCTGTTGTAACATGTGGCTTGGCATTGTCTTGCTGAAATAAGCAGGGGCGTCCAAGATAACGTTGCTTGGATGGCAAAATATGTTGCTCCAAAATCTGTATGTACCTTTCAGCAATAATGGTGCCTTCACAGATGTGTAAGTTACCCATGTCTTGGGCACTAATACACCCCCATACCATCACACATGCTGGCTTTTCAACGTTGCGCCTAGAACAATCCGGATGGTTATTTTCCTCTTTGGGCCAGAGGATACGAAGCCACAGTGTCCAAAAACAATATGAAATGTGGACTCGTCAGACCACAGAACACTTTTCCACTTGGCATCAGTCCATCTTAGATGAGCTCGGGCCCAGCAAAGCCGGCGGCGTTTCTGGGTGTTGTTGATAAATGGCTTTCGCTTTGCATAGTAGAGTTTCCTGAGCCCATGTGGTGATATCCTTTACACACTGATGTCGGTTTTTGATGCAGTACCGCCTGAGGGGTCCGGGGTCCGTAATATCATCGCTTACGTGCAGTGATTCCTCCAGATTCTCTGAACCTTTTGATGACATTACGGACCGCAGATGGTGAAATCCCTGAATTCCTTGCAATAGCTGGTTGAGAAATGTTGTTCTTAAACTGCCAACTTCACTGGCTTTGGGTTATGTACATCAGCAATATGATATGCCTGAGTGACTGGAGAGGACAAATTGGGAAAAAAAAATAGATTCTTGAATTTTTTTAATCGCTTAAGAATCGTTACAAATAAGAATCACGATTAGTCTGAAAATATATATATATTTTTTTGTTAAACCCCCAATTGTTTGTGTTTTTGGACTCACGTTACTTCCTGTCCAGTAGGGGTGTATATATTTCGTTATGGTTAGTTTGTATGTTTAGCTCCTAGCAATGCTCAATCAATCAATCAATCAATCAATGTTTATTTTTATAGCCCTAAATCACGAGTGTCTCAAAGGGCTGCACATCCCACATCAGGGCAAGGAAAAACTCAACCCAATGGGACAATGAGAAACCTTGGAGGGGACCGCAGATGTGGGGACCCCCGCAGGGCGACCGGTGCAATGGACGTCGAGTGGATCTAGCATAATATTGTGAGAGTCCAGTCCAGAGTGGATCTAACATAATATTGTGAGAGTCCAGTCCATAGTGGATCTAACATAATATTGTGAGAGTCCAGTCCATAGTGGATCTAACATAATAGTGAGAGTCCAGTCCATAGTGGATCTAACATAATAGTGAGAGTCCAGTCCATAGGGGGTCTAGCATAATATTGTGAGCGTCAAGTCCATAGTGGATCTAACATAATAGTGTGAGAGTCCAGTCCATAGTGGATCTAACATAATATTGTGAGAGTCCAGTCCATGGTGGATCTAACATAATAGTGAGAGTCCAGTCCATAGTGGATCTAACATAATAGTGAGAGTCCAGTATGTAGTGGATCTAACTTAATAGTGAGAGTCCAGTCCATAGTGGATCTAACATAATAGAGAGAGTCCAGTCCATAGTGGATCTAACATAATAGTGAGAGTCCAGTCCATAATGGATCTAGCATAATATTGTGAGAGTCAAGTCCATAATGGATCTAACATAATAGTGTGAGAGTCCAGTCCATAGTGGATCTAACATAATATTGTGAGAGTCCAGTCCATAGTGGATCTAACATAATATTGTAAGAGCCCAGTCCATAGTGGATCTAACATAATAGTGTGAGAATCCAGTCCATAGTGGATCTAACATAATAGTGAGAGTCCAGTCCATAGTGGATCTAACATAATAGTGAGTGTCCAGTCCATAGTGGATCAAACATAATAGTGAGAGTCCAGTCCATAGTGGATCTAACATAATAGTGAGTGTCCAGTCCATAGTGGATCTAACATGATAGTGAGTGTCCAGTCCAAGGTGGATCTAACATAATAGTGAGAGTCCAGTCCATAGTGGATCTAACATAATAGTGAGTGTCCAGTCCATAGTGGATCTAACATAATAGTGAGAGTCCAGTCCATAGTGGATCTAACATAATAGTGAATGTCCAGTCCATAGTGGATCTAACATAATAGTGAGTGTCCAGTCCATAGTGGATCTAACATAATAGTGTGAGAGTCCAGTCCATAGTGGATCTAACATAATATTGTAAGAGCCCAGTCCATAGTGGATCTAACATAATAGTGAGAGTCCAGTCCATAGTGGATCTAACATAATAGTGAGAGTCCAGTCCATAGTGGATCTAACATAATAGTGATGCTGCGGATAAATAAAGCTGCATCCGCCAGGTAGCAGTCGGTTTCTAAAACTCATTGCACATCCTCTGTGTGTTCGGGCTCAAAAATATAATATTCTGGATCATAATTTTCCTCCAAATTGTTGTTTGCCCTCACAAAGTCTGGTGTCACAAATCGGATATATATGAAAATAACTTTAATATGGTGGCAACTTGTTCTTCAACTCCACTGCTACTTTAAATTTGAAGTTCACTTATTATAATCGAACGTCTTCTATTTTTCTATTAGAACAATTCATGTGTCTAGATCATTACCACGACTAAGTGTGTTGGTGTGCCAAGATGATCTGAAACAAGATGAAAAGATCATCGATGTACACAAGGAACAAAAAAGGACCCCGGCATTGACGTCACGGTCAGCAGCTGGGAATCAGTGCCATTGATGTGGACCTACTGGGATCTGTTCTTCAGATGAGTGTGGAGCTAAGAACAGGCCACTCCTCTAATCCCATGTCTGTAGAATATCTGGAGTAGCAATTCATGATTCACTGCATCGACAGCTTCTGTGAGATCTAGGAACACACAAGCAGCACATTTTATGTTGTATTCATTTATTATTTATTTATTGTCTATGGCATTTCATATTGTTTCAAGGTTCACTAATGCTAAGGTAGCGGTCCTATCGGGTCTAAAACTGTACTGCTGTTCACAAAGAACATTTTGCTTTTCTCTGTAACTGATTAATCTTTTATGGAATATCTTCTCCAATATCCTAGAAAACTGTGACAGAATGGAAATGGGTCTATAATTAGTGACTTCCTGTTTATCCCCAGCTTCAGGACGCACCACTTAATGCTAACAAGCCTGCTATCAGTGCTAAGTGGAGATGAACCCTATTGATGCCCTTGATCTTTGACATCATCAGCTCCACATGACACTGGTGAGTGACAACGCGGGACATGCAATGCTAACAAAACGGAATGCTAAAAACGCGGCTAACGATTGTATCTGATACTTTTAAGTTGGCCAATTTTTGGCAGAACAACCTGACCCCCGTGGTTTCACCACATGGAAGCTCCGTTCTACAAAACCCCAAAAACCAGTGAAGTGGTCACGTTGTGTAATTTGTAAATAAAAACAGAATACACTGATTTGCAAATAATTTTCAACCTATATTCAATTGAATAGACTGTAGTTAAAAAAACAACCCACAAACAAATACAACGGCTGTTATTATTTGTGCTGCGTTGCCATCTGTTGAGACTGAGCTTTGAGCCGGAATTAGAAGTGCCGTTCCGTCTTCCAAGTAGTCCAGAGCGTTTCTACCCGTATGGATCCTTCATTCATCACTCCAAGCAACGTTTGTAAGTTTTACAATATAACTAAAAACATTCATACTTACTAAACCGTCCCATGTGTGATGTCTGTAGGCATACTTGCCAACCCTCCCGTTTTTAGCGGGAGAATCCCGATATTCAGCACCTCTCCTGACAACCTCCCGGCAGAGATTTTCTCCCGACAAACTCCCGGTATTCAGCCGGAGCTGGAGGCCACGCCCCCTCCAGCTCAATGCGGACCTGAGACTGAGTGGGGACAGCCTGTTCTCACGTCCGCTTTCCCACAAAATAAACAGCTTCCCTGCCCAAAGACGTCATAACATCTAGGGCTTTTCTAGAGTGCACAACTGCACACACAACGAGGAGACGAAGCAGAAGAACGAGGAAATTACAGACATGGTGGCCGAAATGATATACTCATCATGAACGGAGAAGTTAAACAGGACAATACTGCCATCTAATGGATAGCCACTGGAACACTGAAATTCAAGTATTTTATTTTTTTTTCTATGTAAATAAAATAAAAAAAATTTAAAAAAATATATATAGCTAGAATTCACTGAAAGTCAAGTATTTCATATATATATATATATATATATATATATATATATATATATATATATATATATATATATATATATATATATATATATATATATATATATATATATATATATATATATATATATATATATATATATGAAATATATATGAAATAATGAAATACTCGAGTTGGTGAGTTCTAGCTGTAAATAACCACGCCCCCGCCCCCAAACAAACCTCCCACCCACCCCCGACAAAGCCCCCCCCCCCCCACCTCCCGATATTGGAGGTCTCAAGGTTGGCAAGTATGTCTGTAGGAGTGTTTCCATTTATATTTGTACGTGCTATGGTAATGTAATTGAGTTAGCGTCGTTACGAGTGTCTGTGTTGGTATAATTAACTTACAAAAGGCATTCTTTTTGCATTGTTTCAGTTTCGTAAATTTACCAAAACGTCACCGTGGAGTTATTGAGTCTGTTTAGCTGAGTTGAGAGCTAATTCTGCAGTGACGATGACTATCATCGTCATGGATAATAGAATATTAATCTGTAACTATGAAAATATTTACTTAATAAAAATCCTACTTTGCGAAAAGTCGTGTACCAGGGGCTTTTTTCCCCGCTGTTTGCGTTGTTGTCTACAAGTTGCAGACATTCTCCTTGTGTGTTTTACGCTTAAAAAGTGTTTGTCTATGTGAAACATTCCAACACATTTATCTCCCCACGTTGAGAGCATTTGTGAACCATAAATTCCGGACTTGAACCCTGCAGCTTATAAAACGGTGCAGCTATACACCGGCTGTTATTTGTGCTGCTTTGCTATCTGTTGAGACTGAACATTGAGCCGGAACTAGAAGTGCCGTTCCGTTGTCCATAGCGTTCCTACTCGTATGGACTTTTCATCCATCGCTCCAAGCAACGTTTGCAAGTTTTACAATATAACTAAAACCATTCATATTTACGAAACCATCCCCTGTGGAATGTCTGTAGAAGTGTTCAGCTGATTGGAGAGCAAGGTTGCGCAGCTAGTGGGTCCAGTGTTTCCCATAAACTGCCAAGATACCTGTGGCGGTGGGGGCGTGGCTATGGGCGTGGTCAACATGACATCATTGAGTAATTTGCATAATTTACTACAATGATATGATTTTCTCTAAAAAGGCTCAAAAAATGTATACTTACTAATTAATAATAACAGTTTTGTTTTAAACGTCCATCCATCCATCCATCCATCCATTTTACAATATAATTACAAAACTTTATGTACATACTTATATACAGATTTGAACAATAAGTTATTCACTGAAATATATTTATTAATTGTGGTTCTTACAAAAAATATATCTTATAAAAATATAAAAGCTAAAATGTCTCTTAAAGCTCTGCCCCTTTAATTAGTGCATACTAAATAATTTAACTTTAGCCTACTACTACAACCATATTATTTACCAGCAACATAAAGTGAAACAGAGGCAGAGGTGTCCTGCCACAGTCAGTAATAAATAAACGGAAAACAGTAGTGGTGGTAGATAGACACAAAGCTTTATCAAACATCTGATCCACTGAACAAAGAGCTCCAAAAATCTTGATCCTACACTTCTCTTTTGTAAAGTAAATCTGAACAGCCGATATGGGCATCTACATCAACTATATGATTTGCCTGAGAAGCTGGACAGGACAAAAAAAAAATAAAAAAAAAATAAAAAAAATAAAATAAAATAAAATAAATAAAATAAAAAAAAATAAAAATAAATACAAAAAAATAATTAAAAAAAATAAATTAAAAAAAAAAAAAAAAAAAAAAAAAAAAAAAAATCTATTTGCGGCGGCCTTAATTCTTTCGTGGCGGGCCGCCACAAATAAATGAATGTGTGGGAAACACAGGGGTCCATGACTGTGACTTCTGTTGCGTTTGATCAGTATCTATGAATATAAAAATATTCATCTGTAACTATGAAAGTATTTATTCAATAAAAAATCCTCCTTTGGGGAAAACGGTGTACCAGGGGCAGGCCTGGAACCAACTGGCCGTGATAAACGAGGGATGACTATACTTTGTGCACTTTGATTGGGTTAGTATCCATTGTGTTGCTATTATGCATGATTAAAAACAGGCTACATTAAAACACGGGGCGAATGCTCCTCAGTCACATAATTAGCTCATGTACTGTATTTGGCCAATCAAGTCAATTAAAAATGTATATGTATAATCGTCATCTGCATATCATCTGACGCCACAGTAAGGTTTCAGGAGGAAGATATTCTAAATAGGTCGACATCTGATCAATTAGGGACTGATTAAGGGGGAACAACTGTCACGTGTCAAAGTACTGTTAATTGTAAGATCTGGGGGATAAACAGGTGACACATGCTTCAGGTGACACATTTCCGTAATGACATTACGATGTCTATTCAAAGGATCAACTCATACCATAAAGGTTATAATTTTGTATCATGTTTTTCCTTCCCCGCGAAGTGTCACCCGCCTTCTCCGTGTCACCCGCCTTCCCCGTGTCTCCGGTGCAATAATAGGAGACATAAATGTACACACCGCTCCTCCAGCTTGTTATCAAAGTTAATTGCAAGTTGGCCATGCCAGGAAGCTCTTGGTAAAACTGAGCTCGGTGCAATTGAGCACTGAGGGACTTTCATAAATCCCGGACAAAGATCGAGCAAGGTGTTGTTGTCTGAATGAAAAATGGCCTTGCTTTAAGCTTGTTTACCAATACCTTAAAAACATGGAATGGGTTAGATATGGGGGGGAGAGGGAAATTGCACTATTACACATAAACAACCTTTCTGTGCCAACTCAAGAGATGCAGACAAATCCAAATAAAGCATATCAAAAAGAGCGCAAAATGTGTTTCCGTTCAAAATTGTCAGGTTCAAACACTGATGACATCTAATAATCAGACAAGAAGCAAGGAATCATGCAGAGACAGAGTTCAATTTAGCTCGAGGAGACACGTGTTTTGGGCTGTATTCTAGTTACAGATCCAAACTACGTTCTAAAAGTCCAGCCCGCGCGCCTCCTCTATTTATTTGGAAGGGCCCTATTACATCACTGAAGCTGTCGCTGAGGGGAGGGGGTAATCTCGACAACTCCAGTTAGACACGATATATGGTTATAGAATAAATGAAAATTAGTTGACGCAGATCATATCGCCTTGTCTCTGCTCTGTCTGAGTCACGGCGGAGTTCGGCCTTGTCTCTGCTCTGTCTGCGTCAAGGCGGTGTTCGACCTTGGCCGTCAGCAGGCCGAGTCTGGACACAACACTGATAAAGACAACTGGCATAATAATTGCCAGCTGGCACAGATACAAAAATACCACTTCAGCACAATTGACAACAATTTATATCAACGGCCCTTAAGCATAAAGTTATGATGATAATGTATACATAATTATTCTAATAAAGTTATGATGATAATATATACATAATTATTCTAACATTTCCCTCCTGTTTATCACATAACTTCCCCAGAATCTTCTTATCCCCAATAACTTCTTCTTGCGATTTTCAGTTAATAGTTCATTTCTCTAGGGCCAAGTTATGTTTACACTCAGAGTTCAACGTCACCATACTTTAGAATTTTTTCTCTATATATAGTCACCGGGGTCTGAAAACAGATCAGGAACACCGTCCAGGCAGGTCTCAGACAAATCCAAATAAAGCATATCAAAGACAGCGCAAAATGTGTTTCCACCAAAAATGGACGTTGAGAATGCTGAGTGAAATAAACGTAACAATCAGAATGGGCTCGTCAGTACGTCAAAGGTTATCGCCGGCAAATACGACGCCGTAGCAACAACGAGCGCCACTTTTGGTACGGTATGGTATGGCATGCTCTTTATTGTCGTTGCACAAGTACAACGGAATTTCAATTTCAGCGCAAATCCCTTGAAGATTGGACAAACATTGTACAGGAACGGTGAAGGGTCGCCCGTAAAAGGTGGGAAAAAAGGTACACGCTGGGGCAGCGTGAGTACAAAAAAAAAAGTTGATCTCAGACTGGGCTAAAGAGGGGTAAAGGGGGCCACAGACTTGGGCCGAGAAAAAAACAACTTCATAGCTGATGAAGCACATTTACACGTGTAAACACAGAAACCCCCAGACTTGCAACAGTCGAACAATTTTGGATCAATATTTCTCAACAAGCTATTGCAAGGAATTTAGGGATTTCACCATCTACGGTCCGTAATGTCATCAGAGAATATATATATATATATATATATATATATATATATATATATATATATATATATATATATATATATATATATATATATATATATATATATATATATATATATATATATATATATATATATATATATATATAAATATATATATATATATATATACATATATATATATATAAATATATATATATATATATACATATATATATATATATATATATATATATATATATATATATATATATATATATATATATATATATATATATATATATATATATATATATATATATATATATATATATATATATATATATATTAAAAAAAAAAAAAATATATATATATATATATATGTGTGTGTATAAATATTTTTAAATTCAGAAGTAACATACAGCTATAAAATATGTAAAACTACATTTTAGGTGGTGTCTTTATTAGTCAATAAACCTACAGTAAATGGTCGTCTTCTTGTCTGTTTTTCTTTTACTGCCTTTGTGTCGACACATTTGTGTCTCCTGGGTCCTTCTCAGCCCCGCCGTTTTCCTTTTTTTCCTCCTCGACTAATCAGCTCTCGACCCGCTCGTATAATCTCCCAGGTGTGTCCTTCTTTTTTAATTAGTTGTGTTTTTGTTTCAAATTGCTCCTCCTTGAACGTCGTCGTCAGTCCATCGGTTCCTCCACCTTTCTGCGCTCTCCAAAGCCAATTCCTGCCCGCCTTGCTTCAGTTCTTCCTGTCTGCCGAGCGGTCCCGGTCCTACTTGACCGGGGTACCGGGACCCCTCCTGTAAAGAGGGAGGACTAACCCAGACACATTTGTTCTAAGGCTGAAGATGAAAAATGCTGTCTAAAGTCTGAAGCCATCTCTAAAATAGTCGCCCTCCTCACATTGTTTTTTTTTCGTGGGGCTCGAAACTGAAAGTTAACCTGGCATGTGTTGACTGTACACACAGTCTTCTCCACTCTCACTCCCCGCACCTTGTACTTCATGACACTATTAAAACTAGTAAATCATGTGTGTGTGTGCATAGATAAGAACCGGGGTTGAGATCATTGTGTGTAAAGTGATCCGTAAAACAATAATCCTCCAACAGGGGTTTCCATGGCAACCTCCGCCTATTTTCCGTTTACCCTATGACCCAGGTGTCCGACTCAAGGGCCTGCCACATGATGTTATTGTTTTTTATGTGCAGTAGATCATATAACGCCCAATGGGGGGAAAATCTCGGGAAAACCGGGAATTTTTGAAAAGGAAAAACGTGTCTTGCGTTCGATAACCAACCTCCTCCAACCTCAGAGGACAAAGCTACGAACAATGGGAGACCGGGCTTTCCGCTCCGCCGCTCCCAGTCTGTGGAATGCTCTCCCTGACCACCTGAGGGCACCACAGACTGTGGATGCTTTTCAAAATAGCCTTTTTTTTTTTAGATATATGCATACTAGTTTTAGCTATTTGACTGTTCTAGTTTTTACTTTTTTAAATTTTTTATTATCTTTTTATTTTTATTTTCATTTTTATTTTTATTTTTATTTTTATTTTTATTTTTATTTTTATTTTTATTTTTATTTTTATTTTTATTTTTTTATTTTTTTATTTTTTTATTTTTTTATTTTTTTTATTTTTTTATTTTTTTATTTTTTAAAATGTATTTTTTTAATACACTGTAGCACTTTGAGGTTGTTTACTCAATGTAAAGTGCTTTTTTTTTTACAAATAAAATCTATCATTATTATTATTATTATTATTAGTCAAGAATCGTATTCATTTTTAATTTTTAATTTTAATTTTTTAAATTTTTTTAAAAATAGTTTATTAATCAATCAAACAAAACAATACACAACAATACCATAATAATGCAATCCAATTCCAAAACCAAAACCGACCTAGCAACATTCAGAATAGCAATAAACAGAGCAATTGAGAGGACACAAAAAAAATTTTTAAAAAAATAAAAATAAAAATTGAGATGACACACAAACATGACACACAACAATCTAAAAGTAGTGAAACACAAATGAATATTATCAACAACAGTATCAATATGAGTAACAATTTCAACATCGCAGTGATTAAAACATCCCTCATTGACATTATCATTATAGACATTAATAAAAAAAAAAAAAAAAAAAAAAAAAAAAAAATGAACAATAGTGTCACAGTGGCTTACACTTGCATCACATCTCATAAGAATCATATTCATGTTTTTCATAGATTTATTCATACTAGCACGACATAATTGCATGTGAGAAGCACCCCGTGCTATAAGACACGTAGCCTTGAACGTAGTCCGCCACTGCCTGGTTAGCTTCCCTTTCCATTCGGGTGACAGGAGGCGATACATCAAAGCTAACAACCGTTCCCTTTAACCGAGCGTGGTAGGTATACTATAACAACGGCAATGAACAGCGGCCCTTTGACTTTATGTTTAAGAACTCATAAAGTATTCATTACTCATGCATGAGGAGCAGCGTGCTGCTTCTTTAACAGTGTGACATTCATTAAATCTTTAGAGCTAAAGTGTTAATTGCATCATGTTCAGTGCCTTGATGTTGCGCGTGCCCTTCTAAATGCAGACGAGCGGCGACGGCACGGGTGGAATCACACTTTTTGAAAGGCTGCATAATGTGCAGAACCCTTCCAGCGCTAACTCCATAGGTGCTATGTTGGCGTGGGCGGTACCCACCCAGTCCATCTGGCACCTGGATCACAACTAGTCCGCATGCACTTTTTGGGGCTTTGCACGCAAAATACGTAAAGTCGTGGTCAAAAGTTGACATACACTTGTAAAGGACATTGTCAGGTTCAAACACTGATGACATCTATTAAACAAGACAAGAAGCTAGGAATCAAACAGAGACAGAATTCAATTTGGACTCAATTGAGGAGAGACGCCGTCAACCTGTAACCTCTTACAGTGTTTACCCACGCTCTGGCGAAAGATTGTACGCCACCTCTTTTTATTTGGACTTTCCCTGTTTACATAACAACATCTGTTTCTAAAGGAATGGGGAGTATGTAAACCAGGGGTCCCCAAACTACGGCCCGCGGGCCGGATACGGCCCCCCAGCGTCCAAAATCTGGCCCGCTGGAAGTCCCAAGTTAAAAAACAAAACAAAAAAAAACAACTTTTAAATTTTTTTTTTTTTTAAATGTATTTTATTTTTTAAAAATTATTATTATTTTTTTAAAATTTGTCCTTACTAGTCCATTTTCTACCGTCTCCTAGCCACACAGGCAAATCATATTGTCTAAAAATGCATTTTACCATCGATAACGTGACATGCAGCAAGTGTGCTCTTTAAGTCAATTAGTGCGCGAGGAATATATATGTATGAATACATATATATATATATATATATATATATATATATATATATATATATATATATATATATATATATATATATATATATATATACACACATATAGACACATATACATATATACACATATATACACATATACATATATATATATATATATATATACATATATATATATATATATATATATATATATATATATATATATATATATATATATATATATATATATATATATATATATATATATATATATATATATATATATATATATATATATATATATATATATATACACACACACATATAGACACATATACATATATACACATATATACTGTATATACATATATACACATATACATATTCATATATATATATATATATATATATATATATATATATATATATATATATATATATATATATATATATACACATATACATATTCATATATATATACATATATATATATATATATATATATATATATATATATATATATATATATATATATATATATATATATATATATATATATATATATATATATATACATGGACATATACATATACATAGACTTTTACATATATACACACACATGTATACACATTTACATAGACATATACATATATACACACACATATATACACATTTACATAGACATATACATATATACACACACATACACTACCGTTCAAAGGTTTGGGGTCACCCAAACAGTTTTGTGGAATAGCCTTCATTTCTAAGAACAAGAATAGACTGTCGAGTTTCAGATGAAAGTTCTCTTTTTCTGGCCATTTTGAGCGTTTAATTGACCCCACAAATGTGATGCTCCAGAAACTCAATCTGCTCAAAGGAAGGTCAGTTTTGTAGCTTCTGTAACGAGCTAAACTGTTTTCAGATGTGTGAACATGATTGCACAAGGGTTTTCTAATCATCAATTAGCCTTCTGAGCCAATGAGCAAACACATTGTACCATTAGAACACTGGAGTGATAGTTGCTGGAAATGGGCCTCTATACACCTATGTAGATATTGCACCAAAAACCAGACATTTGCAGCTAGAATAGTCATTTACCACATTAGCAATGTATAGAATGTATTTCTTTAAAGTTAAGACTAGTTTAAAGTTATCGTCATTGAAAAGTACAGTGCTTTTCTTTCAAAAATAAGGACATTTCAATGTGATCCCAAACTTTTGAACGGTAGTGTATATACACATTTACATATAATATATATATATATATATATATATATATATATATATATATATATATATATATATATATATATATATATATATATATATATATATATATATATATATATATATATATATATATATATATATATATATATATATATATATATATATATATATATATATATATATATGTATATATATATAGTGCGGCCCCCAGCCAAATTGTTTTACCCCAATGTGGCCCCGGAGTCAAAAAGTTTGG
This sequence comes from Entelurus aequoreus, assembly GCF_033978785.1. Taxonomy (NCBI): domain Eukaryota; kingdom Metazoa; phylum Chordata; class Actinopteri; order Syngnathiformes; family Syngnathidae; genus Entelurus; species Entelurus aequoreus. Next base: position 96,844,971 of record NC_084732.1, read on the forward strand.
GGACCCCTGATTTAAACAGTCATTGTTTTCGGTCACATTTACACAAAAGAAAAAGCCCAAGCCTCGGGCTTGGGCTGGTCCTGGATTCAGCTTGAGCAGGTCTTCGATGACAATAGATAACCCCCTCCCGTCTCCTCCCATCGTACACGATGGATTTTTGCAAGCCTTTGCTTGGTGCAACAAAGACAGCCTCCTGTCTGTTCATTGGGAACTCAGAATGGAAAGTTTTTTGATAATTTACATAAAAATTTTTCTGACAGACATAATGTCATGGCTGTCTTCAATCAATCAATAAATCAATCAATCAATCAATCAATGTTTATTTATATAGCCCTAAATCACTGTCATGATACGTGGTCCGGATCATGTTATGTTTAGTTATGTTCTGTCAGTTTTGGACTTCTTTAGTTCCCGTTTGCGATTCCTTGTTTGTTTTGTCACCATGGCGAATCATTGTGTTCACCTGTCTCTGATTAGTGCTCGCCCGCTCACCTGCTTCCCGAGCACTAATCAGAGGCATTATTTAAGCTAGTCTATGCTAGTCAGTCGGCCTGGCTTCATTGTTTGCGTCACACCTATGCCACGTAAGTTTTGTTGATTCCATGTCCTAGTCTATGCTAGGTTTAGCTTCATGTGTTTTAGGCACGCTTGCCTTTTTTGTTGTTTGCCTGCTTTTTGGTAGTCCGGTGATTTATGTTCAATAAATCGAATCCTACCTTTACGCCTTCGTCCGGAGCCGTCCTTTGCATCTTGGGAGAACAACCGCGCAGCAAGCTGCGACCCCGATCGTGACAATCGCAAGTGTCTCAAAGGGCTGCACAAGCCACAACGACATCCACGGTTCAGCGCCCACATAAGGGCAAGGAAAAACTCACAACCCAGTGGGACGTCGATGAGAATGACTATGAGAAACCTTGGAGAGGACCGCAGATAGGGGAGACCGGATGCGATGGACGTCGAGTGGGTCTGACATAATATTGTGAAAGTCCAATCCATAGTGGATCTAACATAATAGTGAGAGTCCATTCTTTACAGAGTCACCTTATGTAATTGTTTGGTTGTCAAATGTTAAGGTGGTATTATTAAATAGGTGTCGACCGATTAATCAGCATTTCCATTTTCTTGGCGTTGAGTTGCAAAAAGTTAGCGGACATCCATTGTTTCATGTCTTGAGTTTCCAATAGTTGATTACACAAAAATGCAAATGTGCCGACAGTCGTGATATCGCCTTGTCTCTGCTCTGTCTGCGTCACAGTACTCGATGTTCTGCCTTGGCAGTCAGCAGGCCGATTCTGGAAACAAACACTGATATGAGACTGGCTTGCAATCTTTTGGATTGCCAGCTTTGCACAGACAAATAAAAATAAAATTTCAGCACAATTGATAATAACTATAGCAACGGCCCTTAAGCATAAGAGTTGTGTGATAATATATACATAATTATTCTCAGCAGATTTGCTCACATTTTCAGTAGACCCATAATAAATTCACAAAAGAACCAAACTTCATCAATGTTTGTTTTGTGACCAACAACTATGTGCTCCAATCACTCTATCACAAAAAAATAAAAGTTGTAGAAAATATTGTAAACTCAAGACAGCCATGACATTATGTCCTTTACAAGTGTATGTAAACTTTTGATCACGACTGTATGCGAGTGCATAGGTTAATTTAGTTTCCTGGCAAACATGAGAGTGTCTCTAGTCTTTAACATTTTAAATCCAAAAGGGGGGTGTTTTTCAGGGAGCCAAAAGGTCGTGTGAAGGGTAATAAATCCCCAGCTCCAATCTCCCCAGCCGAGCAGAGGTTTCAACACATGCTAAAAAAAAATTACAAAAAAATGGGCCTTAGGCTACGATGCGGGTGTACCGCTCACCTGAATAATGCAAAAGGTAAAAGGGTCAGGATGGAATTTCCACTTCTATAAAACGTAAGAGAAAGGCGGGGAGGCGAGGAGGTCGGATGCAATTAACCCCTTCGTACAACGCCACAGAAGCCGGCTAATTACTCGTTATATTAATACCTGCCCTCCGTGCTCCGACAGCATATTTACATCTTCAACATCTCTGCGGGGGGAAACCTGATGGAAATTACCCGAGCTTTGTTGCTATGCAGGTGCAGGGTCAAGTGGGACAAAGTTATAAAAACACATCTTTAAATATTTACTTAAATGTGTTTTTACTAATGAAATTGGAATTACATACTTAAATGTGTCTTTAAATGTAACCTAAAAATGCACAATTATTTTTTTCATTTAACTAATTATAGATGAATTATTGCATGATTTAATTAAACATTATATTTATTTAATGATTTAATGACGTATTTAGTTCATGAACCTGTGTGTTATGGAGAATCATGTGACCAAAATAAATAATTTAATATTTTTGGAATTAAACACATTGGGCTCTGTACCGAGGATGTCGTTGTGGCTTGTACAGCCCTTTGAGACACTTGTGATTTAGGGCTATATAAATAAACATTGATTGATTGATTGATTGATTAGTTCATTTAATGTAAAATAGCAATTAATTTATTTATTTCAGGATTTAATTCAATATTTCACAATTTAGGTCATTAGTTAATGATTTTAAGACATATTTACTTCATGAACCTGTGTGTTATGGAGAATCAAATGGTACTAAAATACATACATAAATACATCCTGAAATAATAAGTACATATTTTTGGATTTAAATTAATTAAAGTGTTGTCATTAGTTAATTTAATGTAAAATTGCAATTAATTATTTAATCATTCCATTAATATTATTGCTATTATCGATTGAATTGTGTCAGGATTTATTTGATTATATATTAATTTATTTATTTCATGATTTAATTACATACTTCACGATTTAGGTAATTTTTTAGATTATTTAATGACGTATTTACTTCATGAACCTGTGTGTTATGGAGAATCAAATGGGACCAAAATAAATAATTAAATACATCTTGAAATAATGTAATATTTTTGGAATTAAACACATTAAAGTGTTTATAAACTTGTCATTAGTTCATTTAATGTAAAATAGCAATTCATTATTTAATAACTCCATTGATATTATTGCTATTTTTGATTGAGTTGTCAGGATTTATTTAATGATTTATTTATTTCAGGATTTAATTCAATATTTTACAATTTAGGTCATTAGTTAATGATTTTACGACATATTTACTTCATGAACCTGTGTGTTATGGAGAATCAAATGGGACCTAAATAAATAAATACATCCTAAAATAATAAATAAATATTTTTGGAATTAAATACATTTAAAGTGTTGTCATTAGTTAATTAAATATAAAATTGCAATTAATTATTTAATCATTCCATTAATATTATTGCTATTATCGATTGAATTGTATCAGGATTTATTTGAATATATAATAATTTATTTATTTCATGATTTAATTACATATTTCATGATTTAGGTAATTTTTTTAATGATTTAATGAGGTATTTACTTCATGAACCTGTATGTTATGGAGAATCAAATGTGATCAAAATAAATAAATATATACATTTTGAAATAATATGTAAATAGTTTTGGAATTAAACACATTAAAGTGTTAATAAATGTGTAAAATGTAAAATTGCAATTAATTATTTAATCATTCCTTTAGTATTATTGCTGTTATTGATTTACTTGTGTCAGAATTTATTTATTTATTTAATGATTTATTTATTTCATAATTTTATATTTTATTATGTAGTTACATGGATTATTTCACTTTGTAATTAATAATACAATAATTAATTTTTTTACTTAAACATAATCTAACTTTTTAATGATATTGTTAGTGTTAATTTCAT
>NC_084732.1:96853783-96908783 GCF_033978785.1 Entelurus aequoreus
GGCTTCCCGTCCGCAGGTGGGAGCACATTACACCAGTTTTAAAATCAATGCATTGGCTTCCCGTACGCGAGTGGGAGCACATTACATCAGTTTTAAAATCAATGCATTGGCTCCCCGTCCGCGGGTGGAAAAACATTACACCAGTTTTAAAATCACTGCTTTGGCTTCCCGTCCGCGGGTGGGAGCACATTACACCAGTTTTAAAATCAATGCATTGGCTCCCCGTCCGCGGATGGGAGCACATTACACCAGTTTTAAAATCACTGCTTAGGCTTCCCGTCTGCAAGTGGGAGCGCATTACACCAGTTTTAAAATTACTGCTTTGGCTACCTGTCCGTGGGTGGGAGCACATTACACCAGTTTTAAAATCAATGCATTGGCTCCCCTTCCGTGGGTGGGAGAACATTACACCAGTTTTAAAATCACTGCTTTGGCTTCCCGTCCGCGGGTGGGAGCACAATACACCGGTTTTAAAATCAATGCATTGGCTTCCCGTACGCGAGTGGGAGCACATTACACCAGTTGTAAAATCACTGCATTGGCTTCCCGTACGCGAGTGGGAGCACATTACATCAGTTTTAAAATCAATGCATTGGCTCCCCGTCCGCGGGTGGGAAAACATTACACCAGTTTTAAAATCACTGCTTTGGCTTCCCGTCCGCGGGTGGGAGCACATTACACCAGTTTTAAAATCAATGCATTGGCTCCCCGTCCGCGGATGGGAGCACATTACACCAGTTTTAAAATCACTGCTTAGGCTTCCCGTCTGCAAGTGGGAGCGCATTACACCAGTTTTGAAATTACTGCTTTGGCTACCTGTCCGTGGGTGGGAGCACATTACACCAGTTTTAAAATCAATGCATTGGCTCCCCTTCCGTGGGTGGGAGAACATTACACCAGTTTTAAAATCACTGCTTTGGCTTCCCGTCCGCGGGTGGGAGCACAATACACCGGTTTTAAAATCAATGCATTGGCTTCCCGTACGCGAGTGGGAGCACATTACACCAGTTTTAAAATCACTGCATTGGCTTCCCGTACGCGAGTGGGAGCACATTACACCAGTTTTAAAATCACTAATTTGGCTTCCCGTCCGCGGGTGGGAGCACATTACACCAGTTTTAAAATCAATGCATTGGCTCTATGTACGCGGGTGGGAGAACATTAAACCAGTTTGAAAATCACTGCTTTGGCTTCCCGTCCACGGGTGGGAGCACATTCCACCAGTTTTAAAATCAATGCATTGGCTCCCCGACCGCGGATGGGAGTACATTACACCAGTTTTAAAATCACTGCTTAGTCTTCCCGTCTGCGAGTGGGAGCGCATTACACCAGTTTTAAAATTACTGCTTTGGCTTCCCGCCCGTGGGTGGGAGCACAGTACACCAGTTTTAAAATCACTGCATTGGCTTCCCGTCCGCGGGTGGGAGCATATTACACCAGTTTTAAAATCAATGCTTTGGGTCATCGTCTGGGGGTGGGAGCACATTACATCAGTTTTAAAATCACTGATTTGGCTTCCTGTCCGCTTTAAGGTGGATTTTTAATTTATATTATGAATTTTTAAATGTCCTAATGGTCTTGCGCCTTCTTATCTATCTGACCTGTTTTTTACCCTATCAACCCTTGTGGATCCTGAGGTCCTAAACATTTATCCATATCAAATACCAGACCAAAGACCCACGGTGAGGAAGTATTTATGTCACGAACGATAGTTGTGACCCCAAGATACTGGAGACAGGGAGTCAAACTAAAACCAAACATGATCCGGGCAGCGGATCATGACAGACAGTGTGTTGGTCTTTTCATTACTTGCTGTTTGTTGTGGCTTATAAAGTGTTAATACTGCAAGTATTACACCTATTACGCACTAGTTTGACTGTAAGTCAGGGGTGTCCAAAGTGCGGCCCGGGGGCCATTTGCGGCCCGCAGCTAATTGTTTACCGGCCCGCCACACATTCTGGAAATGCTATTGCAAAAATAAAAAAAAACATTAAAAAAAGTGGAATGAGGTGAAATCTAACTAGAAAAAGTTGCAATGTTGACACAAAGCTGCCATGCAGGCTGTTTTTCTTTTCTTTTGTCTATCTTTATTTTTATTTTTTTGCCATTGCTCAAAAAAACCCCCAAAAAACAATGTTATAATGATTTATTGTCCTATTCAAGGCTCCAACTATTTCAAATATTTCACTTTAAAATGTTTTATGTGGAAAATATTGCACATATTGTGTGGTTGCCATACAAAAACATCGACGTTTTATTTGACAAAAGAGCTTAAAACAAACAAAATAATAGTTCAAACGTAAAATTGACAGATATATCTGAAGTTGATCTCGTAACTTAAGTGTTGAAAGTAAAAAAAAACTAATACAAATGTATCACTTTATGAGTGGGGCACCTTTTGTATCCAAAATATATTTAATGGGATTTTATTTATCTTTTCACTGTGATTACTCAAAAATAACAATGAATGAATATCAATGGTGTCTTGCATTATTGATGTTTTTAAGGCTCTAATTACTTCACATCAAACATTGCTTTCTGAAGGTTTTGGGCAGTGGGGGAAATACTGCATATTTCAGTTTTATTATAAAAAACAAAGTTGTCTTGACAGAAAAGGCATAAAACCTTTTTGTTTTTTTAATTTTATATAAATCCTAAAGTTGATATACTGTAGAGATTTACTGTAAGCGTTAAATAAAAAAAATAAAAATAATAATTTGACTTGTTTTTAACATTTTAATGACTTAGACCCTTTATGGTCCCCGGGAGCCCTAAAGGTAAAAAAAACAACAAAATCCATATATTTTGTTATGATTTGAAAATGAAAACTATCAAAATGGCCCCCGCAGGCTTTAAATTTTCCGTGTGCGGCCCTCAGTGGAAACAGTTTGGACACCCCTGCAGTGTAAGCAGTTGGATCACCAAGTGCCGAAGATCCAACTGAGTCATGAACCGGGCGTGAAGTCCCACGCTAGAAGGACCGGCGGCCCAAAATGTACCGGATTCGGTACCCTACCTTAGTACCTGTAGTGTGTTTATTGCTCAATTTCATATGAAATAGAAACAGCCACTTGCAAGTGTGGCTCCTACATCACCTTTGCAGTGGTAACACTGCGATGATTAAATATTACACAATATTAAACACGCCGCAAATTATTGAACAGCGTGACAGGGAAAAAAAAAAAAAAAGCCAAGTTCAAGGCGACGCAGCGAATAAAATATATTAATTATTCAGGGGATGGCGTCTCCTAAACAGTTCTTCTCCCAGAGCTTCTTCAAGTGAGCACACAGAGAAGCAAATCAGACATTTGCTGAAGTTTATGATGTTATTAGGGCAGCCAGGCTGACCTTGATGTTTCCTTGGAACATTTAACCAAGCCCAAGGTGGCCATTATTGTGATGAATATTCGCCACTGCAGACGGCATCATGGCTTATTTATTTACCCAGCGAGAGGTACCTCGCTACCTCCCCATGACCTCATGCTGGGTTTTCCCTGCTCGTTTGTCAACTCACACCTCCTCTGGCGGCCATGCAGCTTTTACGCAGTCATTCTCGCAACGGATTACTTTCCGTTTTAGTGCTCCGTCGAGACTCGGACTGCTGGAGCTGGACCGGTTCCTAATGTTTGTTTGCATTAGCATTAGGGTGTCCAAAGTGCGGCACATTCTAAAAACGCTAGGTGTGTCAAAAAAAAAGAAGAAGGATTTTCAGATTATGACGATTCTTATTTGTAACAATACTTAATCGAATAAAATAAAAACATAACAAAATACAAATTATTATTATTTATTTATTTTTTCACAATCTTTCCTGTCCAGACACTCAGGCAAATAATGTTGTTGCTGTAGATCAGGGGTCCCAAAACTACGGCATGCGGGCCGGATACAGCCCGTTAGCGTCTGAAATCCGGGAAGTCCCAAATAAAAAAAAATTTTTTTTTTAAAAGTGGACCATAGCGCTAGTGTTTTGCCAGAATAAGACCACATTTCCCATGAGGACTATCACATGTAGTGTCAAATTGACATGATGTCTGCTGTAATTAGGTCTCTAATGGCTATGTTGATTTTAAATAGCAGACACTATGTTACGTAAAGGGAGGAATAGACGGCACAGACCACAAGGGGGCATTGTAGCTCTATGTTTTTTTTAATATATGTATATAATGACAATATATATATATATATATATATATATATATATATATATATATATATATATATATATATATATATATATATATATATATATATAGTCATATATATATATATATATATATATATATAGTCATATCTGGAAATTTAAACTACCTTTCTTCCAAGTTAAAACAAAAATCCAGGTTTTTCCAAGATTCCTGGTTTCCAAAGCCCTATTTCCACCTTTTTTTCTGTCGACTACTCCTTCCACATTGTTCAACCAACTTCAACCGTTCCACCGTCAAAACATTCCTCTTAATCAGGACAAAACACAAAGTTGTTTTTTGAACCGGAAAAATTCCAGGTTTTCCCGAAATTCCAGAAATTCCACAATATCATTTCTCATTTGAACATGTTACTACTTCAACATTTCTCCACCGATTTGAAACACCAACCATTTCAACTCATTCAGACCATTACATTTTTTTCAACCATTTTCCAAAAAAAATCCAGCTTTTCCCGAAATTCCCAACTTTTTGTGAAATTCCCATTGAATTCAATGGGACATTCTTCAAAGTTCCACAACTCCCACATTTTTCATCCGATTCAAACTCTTCCAACTTCAAATTATTCAGCCTGTTTGGGAATTGCGTGCTCTACTTCAAGAATTCTAAAAGAAATTCCAGGATTTCAGTTCAACTTCCACATTTTTCAACCGATTCAAACCATTCCACCTTCAACACATTCCACCATCCTGGAAATTTAAACTACCTTTCTTCCAAGTTAAAACAAAAATCCAGGTTTTTCCAAGATTCCTGGTTTTCCGAAGCCCTAGTTCCACCCTTTTTTCTGTTGACTACTCCTTCCACATTTTTCAACCCACTTCAACCGTTCCACCGTCAAAACATTCCTCTTAATCAGGAAAAAACACAAAGTTGTTTTTTGAACTGGAAAAATTCCCGGTTTTCCCAAAATTCCAGGAAATCTGTAATACCATTTCTCAATTCAACATGTTACTACTTCAACATTTCCCAACCGATTTGAAACACCAACCATTTCAACTCATTCAGACCATTACATTTTTTTTTTAACATTTTCAAAAAATTTCCTGCTTTTCCCGAAATCCCCGAATTTTGGGGAAATTCCCATTGAAATCAATGGGACATTCTTCAAAGGTCCTCAACTTCCACATTTTCATCCGATTAAAACTGTTCCAACTTCAAAATATTCAGCCTGTTTGGGAATTGTGTGTTGTACTTCAACAATTCTAAAAAAAATTCCAGGATTTCAGTTCAACTTCAGCATTGCAGCATTCACACACAGTTCCTTCAGGAATTACCTCATCTAGTTAAACTTCTTCTTCTTCCACATTTTTCAACCGATTCAAACCATTCCACCTTCAACACATTCCACCATCCTGGAAATTTAAACTACTTTTCTTCCAAGTTAAAACAAAAATCCAGGTTTTTTTCAAGATTCCTGGTTTTCCGAAGCCCTATTTCCACCATTTTTTCTGTCGACTACTCCTTCCACATTTTTCAACCCACTTCAACCGTTCCACCGTCAAAACATTCCTCTTAATCAGGACAAAACACAAAGTTGTTTTTTGAACCGGAAAAATTCCCGGTTTTCCCGAAATTCCAGGAATTACACAATACCATTTCTCAATTCAACATGTTACTACTTCAACATTTCCCGACCGATTTGAATCACCAACCATTTCAACTCATTCAGACCATTCAATGATTTGTTTACCATTTTCAAAAAAATCCCGCTTTTCCTGAAATTCCCACATTTTTTTGGGAAATTCCCATTGAATTCAATGGGACATTCTTCAAAGTTCCACAACTCCCACATTTTTCATCCGATTCAAACCGTTCCAACTTCAAAATATTCAGCCTGTTTGGGAATTGCGTGCTCTACTTCAAGAATTCTAAAAAAAAATTCCAGGATTTCAGTTCAACTTCAGCATTGGAGCATTCACACGCAGTTCCTTCAGGAATTGCCTCATCTAGTTAAACTTCTTCTTCTTCCACATTTTTCAGCCGATTCAAACCATTCCACCTTCAACACATTGCACCATTCTGGAAATTTAAACTACCTTTCTTCCAAGTTAAAACAAAAATCCAGGTTTTTCCAAGATTCCTGGTTTCCAAAGCCCTAGTTCCACCCTTTTTTCTGTCGACTACTCCTTCCACATTGTTCAACCCACTTCAACCGTTCCACCGTCAAAACATTCCTCTTAATCAGGAAAAAACACAAAGTTGTTTTTTGAACCGGGAAAATTCCCGGTTTTCCCAAAATTCCAGGAAATCCATAATACCATTTCTCAATTCAACATGTTACTATTTCAACATTTCCCGACCGATTTGAAACACCAACCATTTCAACTCATTCAGACCATTCAAGTTTTTTACCATTTTAAAAAAAAATTCCCGCTTTTCCTGAAATTCCTAAATTTTTGGGAAATTCCTATTTACATCAATGGGACATTCTTCAAAGTTCCATAACTTCCACATTTTTCATCCGATTCAAACTGTTCCAACTTCAAAATATTCAGCCTGTTTGGGAACTGTGTGCTCTACTACAACAATTCTAAAAATAAATTCCAGGATTTCAGTTCAATTTCAGCATTGGAGCATTCACACGCAGTTCCTTCAGGAATTGCCTCATCTAGTTAAACTTCTTCTTCTTCCACATTTTTTCAGCCGATTCAAACCATTCCACCTTCAACACATTCCACCATCCTGGAAATGTAAAGTAACTTTTTTCCAAGTTCCAAAAAATTCCAGGATTTTCCAGAATTCCTGCTTTTCCAAAGCCCTATTTCCACCCTTTTTTCTGTCGACTACTCCTTCCACATTGTTCAACCCACTTCAACCGTTCCACCGTCAAAACATTACTCTTAATCAGGAAAAAACACAAAGTTGTTTTTTGAACTGGAAAAATTCCCGGTTTTCCCAAAATTCCAGGAAATCCGTAATACCATTTCTCAATTCAACATGTTACTACTTCAACATTTCCCAACCGATTTGAAACACCAACCATTTCAACTCATTCAGACCATTACATTTTTTTTTTAACATTTTCAAAAAATTTCCTGCTTTTCCCGAAATCCCCGCATTTTGGGGAAATTCCCATTGAAATCAATGGGACATTCTTCAAAGTTCCACAACTGCCACATTTTTCATCCGATTCAAACCGTTCCAACTTCAAAATATTCAGCCTGTTTAGGAATTGTGTGCTCTACTTCAACAATTCTAAAAATAAATTCCAGGATTTCAGTTCAACTTCAGCATTGGAGCATTCACACGCAATTCCTTCAGGAATTGCCTCATCTAGTTAAACTTCTTCTTCTTCCACATTTTTCAACCGATTCAAACCATTCCACCTTCAACACATTCCACCATCCTGGAAATTTAAACTACCTTTCTTCCAAGTTAAAACAAAAATCCAGGTTTTTCCAAGATTCCTGGTTTTCCGAAGCCCTATTTCCACCCTTTTTTCTGTCGACTACTCCTTCCACATTTTTCAACCCACTTCAACCGTTCCTCCGTCAAAACATTCCTCTTAATCAGGACAAAACACAAAGTTGTTTTTTGAACTGGAAAAATACCCGGTTTTCCCAAAATTCCAGGAATTCCACAATACCATTTCTCAATTCAACATGTTACTACTTCAACATTTCCCAACCGATTTGAAACACCAACCATTTCAACTCATTCAGACCATTACATTTTTTTTTTTAACATTTTCAAAACATTTCCTGCTTTTCCCGAAATCCCCGCATTTTGGGGAAATTCCCATTGAAATCAATGGGACATTCTTCAAAGTTCCACAACTCCCACATTTTTCATCCGATTCAAACCGTTCCAACTTCAAAATATTCAGCCTGTTTAGGAATTGTGTGCTCTACTTCAACAATTCTAAAAAAATTCCAGGATTTCAGTTCAATTTCAGCATTGGAGCATTCACACACAATTCCTTCAGGAATTGCCTCATCTAGTTAAACTTCTTCTTCTTCCACGGTTTTCAACCAATCAAACCATTCCACCTTCAACACATTCCACCATCCTGGAAATTTAAACTACCTTTCTTCCAAGTTAAAAAAAAAATCCTAGTTTTTCCAAGATTCCTGGTTTCCAAAGCCCTATTTCCACCCTTTTTTCTGTCGACTACTCCTTCCACATTTTTCAACCCACTTCAACCGTTCCACCGTCAAAACATTCCTCTTAATCAGGAAAAAACACAAAGTTGTTTTTTGAACTGGAAAAATTCCCAGTTTTCCCAAAATTCCAGGAATTCCACAATACCATTTCTCAATTCAACATGTTACTACTTCAACATTTCCCGACCTATTTAAAACACCAACCATTTCAACTCATTCAGACCATTCAATTTTTTTTAACCATTTTCCAAAAAAATCCCGCTTTTCCCAAAATTCCCAACTTTTTGTGAAATTCCCATTGAAATCAATGGGACATTCTTCAAAGTTCCACAACTCCCACATTTTTCATCCGATTCAAACCGTTCCAACTTCAAAATATTCAGCCTGTTCGGGAATTTTGTGCTCTTCTTCAAGACTTTTAAAAAAAATTCCAGGATTTCCGTTCAACTTTAGCATTGGAGCATTCACACGCAGTTCCTTCAGGAATTACCTAATCTAGTTAAACTTCTTCTTCTTCCACATTTTTCAGCCGATTCAAACCATTCCACCTTCAACACATTCCACCATCCTGGAAATGTAAAGTAACTTTTTCCAAGTTCCAAAAAATTCCAGGATTTTCCAGAATTCCTGCTTTTCCAAAGCCCTATTTCCACCCTTTTTTCTGTCGACTACTCCTTCCACATTTTTCAACCCACTTCAACCGTTCTTCCGTCAAAACATTCCTCTTACTCAGGACAAAACACAAAGTTCTTTTTTGAACTGGAAAAATTCCCGGTTTTCCCAAAATTCCAGGAATTCCGTAATACCATTTCTCAATTCAACATGTTACTACTTCAACATTTATCCACCGATTTGAAACACCAACCATTTCAACTCCTTCGGACCATTCGATTTTTTTTTACCATTTTCCAAACAATTCCCGCTTTTTCCCGAAACTCCCACATTTTTTGGAAATTCCCATTGAAATCAATGGGACATTCTTCAAAGTTCCACAACTTCCACATTTTTCATCCGATTCAAACTGTTCCAACTTTAAAATATTCAGCCTGTTTGGGAATTGTGTGCTCTACTTCAACAATTCTAAAAATAAATTCCAGGATTTCAGTTCAACTTTAGCATTGCAGCATTCACACACAATTCCTTTAGGAATTGCCTCATCTAGTTAAACTTCTTCTTCTTCCACATTTTTCAGCCGATTCAAACCATTCCACCTTCAACACATTCCACCATCCTGGAAATGTAAAGTAACTTTTTTCCAAGTTCCAAAAAATTCCAGGATTTTCCGGAATTCCTGCTTTTCCAAAGCCCTATTTCCACCCTTTTTTCTGTCGACTACTCCTTCCACATTTTTCAACCCACTTCAACCGTTCCTCCGTCAAAACATTCCTCTTACTCAGGAAAAAACACAAAGTTGTTCTTTGAACCGGAAAAATTCCCGGTTTTCCCGAAATTCCAGGAATTACACAATACCATTTCTCAATTCAACATGTTACTACTTCAACATTTCCCGACCGATTTGAATCACCAACCATTTCAACTCATTCAGACCATTCAATGATTTGTTTACCATTTTCAAAAAAATCCCGCTTTTCCCGAAATTCCCACATTTTTTGAGAAATTCCCATTGAATTCAATGGGACATTCTTCAAAGTTCCACAACTCCCACATTTTTCATCCGATTCAAACCGTTCCAACTTCAAAATATTCAGCCTGTTTGGGAATTGCGTGCTCTACTTCAATAATTCTAAAATTAAATTCCAGGATTTTAGTTCAATTTCAGCATTGGAGCATTCACACGCAATTCCTTCAGGAATTGCCTCATCTAGTTAAACTTCTTCTTCTTCCACATTTTTCAACCGATTCAAACCATTCCACCTTCAACACATTCCACCATCCTGGAAATTTAAACTACCTTTCTTCCAAGTTAAAACAAAAATCCAGGTTTTTTTCAAGATTCCTGGTTTTCCGAAGCCCTAGTTCCACCCTTTTTTTCTGTCGACTACTCCTTCCACATAGTTCAACCCACTTCAACCGTTCCACCGTCAAAACATTCCTCTTAATCAGGAAAAAACACAAAGTTGTTTTTTGAACTGGAAAAATTCCCAGTTTTCCCAAAATTCCAGGAATTCCACAAAACCATTTCTCAATTCACCATATTACTACTTCAACATTCCCCGAACGATTTGAAACACCAACCATTTCAACTCATTCAGACAATTCCATTTTTTTTTAACCATTTTCCAAAAAAATCCCACTTTTCCCGAAATTCCCAACTTTCTGTGAAATTCCCATTGAAATCAATGGGACATTCTTCAAAGTTCCACAACTCCCACATTTTTCATCCGATTCATAATGTTCCAACTTCAAAATATTCATCCTGTTCGGGAATGTTGTGCTCTTCTTCAACACTTTAAATTTTTTTTCCAGGATTTCCGTTCGACTTCAGCATTGAAGCATTCTCATGCAGTTCCTTCAGGAATTACCTCATCTAGTTAATTAATGTGATCATTTTTTTTTGCAATAAATCACATGCACCTTCTGCCTACAGTGTGTTGGGTAGGTTCCTGCAACGCTGATTTACCCACACTCAAGTTGTCTTTGAGTCATTATTAATACCATGTCTCAGAAAACAAAGCATTTCCTGTGTGTTGCCATGGAAATTCATTGTGCAAAGTTTGAACAAAGTCATCAAAAGGGATTAGTCTCATTCCTAAGCCACTTCCTATACAGACGGAGTTGTAATAATGTCAACTTCGATATTTGACGTCTCATAAAGTCATGGAGTAAATGGATTTATGTCGTCCATCGATGCCTTTCTGCTTAGAAATAGAGATGTACTTACTGTACACGAAGTCTCCTGGAAATAATTTAACACTCTTAAACCACCCCGCCCCCCCGCATTTATGGAACTGTTAAAAAAAAAAAAAAAAATGTGTCAGTGAACGCAATGTGATACTTGGTAGGAAATAACACTCCTGATGTGTGTTCCTTTAATTGATCCCATCAGCTGTGTCTCCTGACAATTCCATACAAAGAATAATGTGTGCTGGGTTACTTGGTGCCGCTTGTTTGAATCCCTGCGCTGCTTTTGTTGCCTTTTTGGGATGACTTTGAAGTGAAATGTCTACAAAATAGACACATCGGGAAAAAAAAGCCTGTTTTAAAAACATGCAGCTTGTAAGTTAAGTAATAGGCGCAGGTGAGGTTAATTCAATTAAGATGATTAATGTCACGCAGGATGTTTTAAATGTTGCTTAATCGTATTTAAAGCAGCACTAAGTAACTTTTCAACCTTCATTAAATGTTTTCATAACGTTTGAGAGGACACATGGACTTGTTGAATGACGCCTGTCATGGTAGAAGCTGTAAAACAAACCAAAGAAACGAAAAGTTTGACGAAAAGCGTCAACACGTTCTCCTCTCTCACTCTTAGTTCTGTGATTTTAGAGATGGTGTAATGTGCTCCCACCTCGCGGACGAGGAGCCAATGCAGTGGTTTTAAAACTGGTGTAACGCGCTCCCACCCGCGGACGGGAAGCCAACGCAGTGGTTTTAAAACTGGTGCAACATGCTTCCCACCCGCGGACGAGGAGCCAAAGCAGTGGTTTTAAAACTGGTGTAATGTGCTCCCACCCGCGGACGAGGAGCCAATGCAGTGGTTTTAAAACTGGTGTAATGTGCTTCCCACCCGCGGACGGGGAACCAAAGTTTGCTACTGGGAGCGGGCAGCTACACAACAGCTAAGCGCACGATAGCACTCAAGCTAGACGTACGTAATAATAATAATGAATAAACCAGTGGTCCCCAACCACCGGGCCGGTACCGGTCCGTGGATCGATTGGTACCTGGCCGCACAAGAAAAAAAATAACAAAAATAAAATAAAAATAAAAATATTTTTTATTTTTATTTTATTTTTTTAATAAATCAACATAAAAAACACAAGATACACTTACAATTCGTGCACCAACCCAAAAAACCTCCCTCCTTCATTCACACTCATTCACACAAAAGGGTTGTTTCTTTCTGTTATTAATATTTCTGGTTCCTACATTATATATCAATATATATATATCAATATAGTCTGCAGGGATACAGTCCGTAAGCACACATGATTGTATTTTTTTATGACAAAAAAATAATAATAATAAAAAAATAAAAAAATACCATGTGTAATGTGCTTCCCACCCGCGGACGGGAAGCCAATGCAGTGACTTTAAAACGGGTGTAATGTGCTTCCCACCCGCGTACGGGGAACCAAAGTTTGCTACTGGGAGCGGGCAGCTACACAACAGCTAAGCACACAATAGCACTCAAGCTAGACGTACGTAATAAGGGTCCTTCGTTGAACAACACTGCAGTCTAAAATAGCACATTTATCAATATAAACAATTACAAAATAAATGTTGTTGCATATTACTTACACAAGCAAAATGTGTTTTAGAAATAATCCAGTAACAAACGTGTCCGCCTCATGAATAAAATGAATAAAATAAAATAATTGGGACTCGTTTTTTTTTCTTTTTATCTATAATAAACATGTCCTGTTTCTTTGTTCAGGTCTTGTTTGGCAATAGTAGAACTTTCTATGGACTAGACTCTCACACTATTATGTTAGATCCACTATGGATTGGACTCTCACTATTATGTTAGATCCACTATGGACTGGACTCTCACACTATTATGTTAGATCCACTATGGATTGGACTCTCACTATTATGTTAGATTCACTATGGACTGGACTCTCACACTATTATGTTAGATCCACTATAGACTGGACTCTCACACTACTATGTTACATCCACTATGGACTGGACTCTCACACTATTATGTTAGATCCACTATGGACTGGACTCTCACACTATTATGTTAGATCCACTATGGATTGGACTCTCCCTATTATGTTCGATCCACTATGGACTGGACTCTCACACTATTATGTTAGATCCACTATGGATTGGACTCTCCCTATTATGTTAGATCCACTATGTACCGGACTCTCACACTATTATGTTAGATCCACTATGGACTGGACTCTCACACTATTATGTTAGATCCACTATGTACCGGACTCTCACACTATTATGTTAGATCCACTATGGACTGGACTCTCACACTATTTTGTTAGATCCACTATGGACTGGACTCTCACACTATGATGTTAGATCCACTATGGACTGGACTCTCACTATTATGTTAGATCCACTATGGACTGGACTCTCACACTATTATGTTAGATCCACTATGGACTGGACTCTCACACTATTATTTTAGATCCACTATGGACTGGACTCTCACTATTATGTTAGATCCATTATGGACTGGACTCTCACACTATTATGTTAGATCCACTATGGACTGGACTCTCACACTATTATGTTAGATCCACTATGGACTGGACTCTCACTATTATGTTAGATCCACTATGGACTGGACTCTCACACTATTATGTTAGATCCACTATAGACTGGACTCTCACACTATTATGTTAGATCCACTATGGACTGGACTCTCACTATTATGTTAGATCCACTATGGACTGGACTCTCACACTATTATGTTAGATCCACTATGGACTGGACTCTCACTATTATGTTAGATCCACTATGGACTGGACTCTCACAATATTATGTTAGATCCACTATGGACTGGACTCTCACACTATTATGTTAGATCCACTATGGACTGGACTCTCACACTATTATGTTAGATCCACTATGGACTGGACTCTCACAATATTTTGTTAGATCCACTCGACGTCCATTGCACCGGTCGCCCTGAGTTTTTTCTTGCCCTGATATGGGATCTGAGCCGAGGATGTCGTTGTGGCTTGTGCAGCCCTTTGAGACACTCATGATTTAGGGCTATATAAGTAAACATTGATTGATTGATATTTCCCTACAAGGTTTCTCCGTACCTGTTGATGGTCTCTCTGATCGTCATCTGTATCGCCGCAATGTCACCTCATCCCGAGAACATCCCATCCTCCAGTTAGTCAGAAAGAGTTAGTCTACGGCAGGTAACGGGTCTGGCCTCGTACTCAAAAAACCGTCGGCGGCCTCGAGTCTGTGAGCTATTCTCGTTGGACACAAAAGAAAATCAAACATTATTCTAAAAGGCAACTTTTAAATCTCAGCGCTGTTCGGAAATGTCGAATCCAAGTGTGCATTCACATGAAAGGGGGGAAGATCTGAGGGAAGCCATAAGCTGGGCTCTAGGGCCTCAACCGAGAGACCCTGAAGACATGCTGGGAATATTAGAGAATGATTGATACACACAGCTGGCGAACGCAAGCAAGCGGAGGAATGTAAAAGAGTTTTTATCAAGCCCCGCTCCTTTGAAATATAGTTTACAATCCTCCGCTCATCCCCGTTTCCTCTAAGAAGCCATAGATTAGAACACATGGCTGCCAAGAGCCTCCATAAGTCTCATGACAAACAACAAGTACGCCAAACTACTCCGTTCAGCTTCATTCTTATTCATGCAATCTGGACGGCTAATTTTCATGCTAATTTACAACTCCACGCGTAAAAACCTGATTTTTTTTTTTAAATAAATTCACGTTCTAACGTTGATTGTCCCAGAAAGTCGGTCATTCCCCAAAATATTATTTTGAGCAATTTCAGCTGCTGACATATAAATATGTGCTTCACCAGCTACTAGACAACCGTACAATAGTCTGGTTTCTCTTTCCCATACACCGTATTTTCCGAACTATAAGGCGCACTTAAAGTCTTTTTTTTATCTCAAAACTCGACAGTGCTCCTTCTAACATATCAGGAATAAAATCGGTTGTGCTTACCGACCTCGAAGCTATTTTATTTGGTACATAGTGTAATGATAAGTGTGACCAGTAGATGGTAGTCAAACATGAGAGATAAGTGTAGGCTGCATTTTTAAACCTGATTCCGATCTTTCAACCATTCACCCGAACTACTCTTCCAATATATCGAACGCAAAACTGTTTCCACTTTCCCCAAATTCAAGGTTTTTCCGGATTTTCCAGGAATTTTCTCCCAATCTACTAGACAACCCACATTTCTCATCCGATGTGAACCGTTCCAACATCCACACACTCCACTCACCCTGGACATTCAAGCCAGCATGATTTTTGGTTCCCAGAATTCCCCGACTACCTGGAATTATCAGGAATTTCCCCCCCATTGAAAATGAATAAGCAAAATATACAAAACTCTCTACATTCCACATTTCTCATCCGATTCCAACCATTTCACCATACACACACTCCACTCACCTTGGACAACTCTAGTTTGATTGTCCAAGGTCCAAAAAAATTCTAGGAGCCCCCAGAATTTCCCGGTTTTCCACAGCCCTATTTTCAACTCTTCCTTGAAAGTTGGCAAAGTCCACATTTTTCAACCGTTTTGTAACTATTCCACCTTCAAAACATTCCTCTTAGTTGGGACAACAAACGGTCCTATTTTTTCTTTGTACAAATTCCCTATTTTATTTCAAAATACCCATTCTCAATTCAAATTTCCAACATCAACCCATTCATATCATTTAGGACAATTGTGCTAGTATCAATATTTCTTTTGATTCCCAGTTTTCCCAAAATTCCCAAATTTCCAGGAAAGTTCCCTTTCAAATGAATGGACGTATTTATAGTTCTTCAATGCCCTATATTCTAAAAATGTTGCACCATTTTTAAACCCGATTCCAATCTTTCAACCATTCAACCACAATACTATTCCAATATATCGATTGCAAAACATGTTTCCCCTTTCCCCAAATTCAAGGTTTTTACGGATTTTCCAGGAATGTTCTCCCAATCTACTAGACAACCCACATTTCTCATCTGATGTGAACCGTTCCAACATCCACACACTCCACTCATCCTGGACATTCAAGCCAGTATGTTTTTTAGTTCCGAGAATTCCCCGATTACCTGGAATTACCAGGAATTCCCCCCCATTGAAAATGAATAAGCAAAATATACAAAACCTTCCACATCCCACATTTCTCATCCGATTCCAACCGTTCCACCATCCACACACTCCACTCACCTTGGACAACTCTAGTTTGATTGTCCAAGTTCCAAAAAAATTCTAGGAGCTCCCAGAATTTGCCGGTTTTCCACTGCCCTATTTTCAACTCTTCCTTGAAAGTTGGCAGAGTCCACATTTTTCAACCGTTTTGTAACTATTCTACCTTCAAAACAGTCCTCTTAGTTGGCACAACAAACGGTCCTATTTTTTTTCTTCCTACAAATTCCCTATTTTATTCCAAAATACCCATTCTCAATTCAAACTGTTACTACGTCAACATTTTTCAACCGATTCCAAAATTTCCAACATCAACCCATTTATATCATCTAGGACAAATGTGCTAGTATCAATATTTCTTTTGATTCCCAGTTTTCCCAAAATTCCCAAATTTCCAGGAAAGTTCCCTTTCAAATGAATGGACGTATTTATAGTTCTTCAATGCCCTATATTCTAAAAATGTTGCAGCATTTTTAAACCCGATTCCGATCTTTCAAACATTCACCCACAATACTATTCCAATATATCGAACGCCAAACATGTTTCCCCTTTCCCCAAATTCCACGTTTTTCCGGATTTTCCAGGAATGTTCTCCCAATCTACTAGATATCCCACATTTCTCATCCGATGTGAACCGTTCCAACATCCACACACTCCACTCACCCTGGACACTCAAGCCAGGATGTTTTTTGGCTCAGAGAATCCCCCGATTACCTGGAATTACCAGGAATTTCCTCCCCATTGAAAATGAATAGGCAATATACAAAACACTCCACATCCCACATTTCTCATCCGATTCCAACCGTTCCAACATCCACTTACTCCACTCACCCTGGACTTTCAAGCATTTCAGTTCCACTCACACGTATCGGCGGTTTGGCGGCTTGCGCACATAGGACGTTCACACGCAAATTCAACAAATTCTAGTTACAGTTGCATATTACTTACACATGCAAAGTCTCCAAGACAGAAGCATATTAGAAAGTATCCACTAACAATGTGGATTATTCAATTTACTCCATCATTATCTTAATTTTATAAATTATGGTAAGAACTAGGTGTTGCCAAAAAAAAAAAAATCCACTCCACATAAACTTAAAGACAGCATGTACTTCCATTCCAGATGGTTAATAATAAATAGTAGCGGTGTACCAAAAAAATTGATTTACATCCAAATTGCGATTTTATTCATCCAGATTTGTAATCGATTCCAAATTTTGAAAAATTGCTTAAACAATTTTCAATATTTTTTTTGGGTTTAATTATTATTATTTTTATTTTATTTTTTAATAAGAATCAATTTTGCAATATGTTTTAAGACCATTTCCATCCAATCAGAAGGAGCTTTTCTAACCTGTAACCAGTTTTGAAAACGTTTTATTATAGTTATTATTCCAAATAATACACATACGAGAATCGGTTTGAATCGAGTATCGTGTTGACTCGAGACTCGATTCTGAATCGACTCGTCACTCCAGGAATCGGAATTGGATCAAATTGCCCAAAGAGTCACACCCCTAATAAACAAGTTTGTGTTTTTGTTCTCTGAGTAATTTCACTTGATCAGGCCTTTTTCTAATATTCCACACTACACAATTAGAAAAGTATGTATTATGATTCATGCTGATGTTGTATCGGATTGATATCGTATCAGCCAATACTCAAGGCTCCAATATCGTTGTCATATCAGAAGTGGAACAAGTCGTATCGGGATACAGCTTTCAAAATACAATAACATTTCTGAAGACAAAGTCTCTAAGTTTTCATCATTGACTGTTCTCTTTTAAAATTGATATCATAAAATGATGCCTACAGTTACAGAAACCCAACTGCAGGTATGTTTCTTAACCCCTTTGCACTCTGGGATTTTTTGAGGGGGCTCCTGTGAATCACCTGAAAAAGTCACATCCCAAATAAATGTGAAACTGTCCTTGAACTCTTTGGAGTTGAGGCATGGTTTTGGGCTCTTCTGAAAGGTAACAAATTGAATTTTTATCCCCTAAAATCAGAGCCTGTCAAACTGCTACTGACATTGAGGAAGATGAGTGTGAATACACTGAAAAAGAAAGTATTTTTTAGATTTTGAGAACTATGCCTTTAAAGTAACTACAGTAGTCTGGTGGTGTGGACTGGGAACACAATAAGACCATGGCTGGAGTCCTTTCCTCATCATATTTTAAATTTGACCATGATACCACGAACAAAAAAGTACTTTACCCAGTTTTTTTTTTCCTAGATTAGGGACCACGCAGTCTCTATGTGTGCATTGTGTAGACCAGGGATGTCAAACATGCGGATCCGGTCCGTGAACAGGTCCAATCCGGTCCTTGAGATGAGTTTACCCAGTATAAAATTGAGCTGCATTTTTAAATAAAAAAAAACTGTTGTTCTAAATGTGTCCACTGAATGTCACAATAGCGATTCTGTTAGGCAAGCAAATAGTTTATAGGTGGGTACCAAGCAAGAGGTACATGGTAAAGCGGGGCTGCGACTCCTCCTCCTCGACCTCTCTGGAGCAAACAAATAGTTTAGTAACATTAGCTATCATTGAATGTTTATTCTATCGTAATGTAGTGTCTGTTAGCCTACACAATAACATGTTTTTCCATATGGTAAAATATTACAGTCCTCTGGAGCAAGCAAATAGTTTATAGATGGGTACCAAGCAAGAGGTATGTGGTAAAGCGGGGCTGCGACTCCTCCCCCTCGACCTCTCTGGAGCAAGCAAATTGTTTATTAACATTAGCTATCATTGAATGTTTATTATATCGTAATGTAGTGTCTGTTAGCCTACAAAATAACATGTTTTTTCCATATGGTAAAATATTACAGTCCTCTGGAGCAAGCAAATAGTTTATAGGTGGGTACCAAGCAAGAGGTACGCGGTAAAGCGGGGCTGCGACTCCTCCTCCTCGACCTCTCTGGAGCAAGCAAATAGTTTATTAACATTAGCTATCATTGAATGTTTATTCTATCGTAAAGTAGTGTCTGTTAGCCTACACAATAACATGTTTTTCCATATGGTAAAATATTACAGTCCTCTGGAGCAAGCAAATAGTTTATCAACATTAGCTATCATTTAATGTTTATTCTATCGTATTGTAGTGTCTGTTAGCCTACAAAATAACATGTTTTTTCCATATGGTAAAATATTACAGTCCTCTGGAGCAAGCAAATAGTTTATAGGTGGGTACCAAGCAAGAGGTATGCGGTAAAGTGAATAGTTTCTACCTCAGTTTGTATGGTTTTTTTGACTTAGCACAGGACTAAAATGTGGAAATGACAAGTTAGGTAGTTGATACATAGAAAAGTTTTTATTTATGCTTAATTTAGTTTTTTGTTCAATCCTAAACGGGCTGTGACTTAAAGTTGAATTGCTTTGCAGATACACTGAGATACAATTTACCGTATTTCCCCCGACCATAGGGCAAACCGGATAATGAGGTGCACTGCCGATTAATATTTTCGATATTTTTTCATATATAAGGCAGATATATTCAGACTTTACCTAAATCAATAACGGAGCAGCGTCTTCTCATCCGTGGCTCACTAGTGATACAACAACGCCGGAAATGTGTCCCGTAAAAAAACGTCCGATAACTGAAGTTCCTTGGGTGAATAATGTCAACTCACTACACCGGTATGTTTTAGCACTTTCATGGCGAGTTTACTGACAGATATAAGTTAGCCTACTTTATATTAGAAATGGCAACAGCGGAGGATGAATGTCCCATTTTCAGGACTTATGCAGATCCCAAATACAGATCAGCAGGTACCAGAACGTAAGAACAGTTGCTTTTGCA
The DNA here is from genome assembly GCF_033978785.1 of Entelurus aequoreus. Lineage (NCBI taxonomy): Eukaryota > Metazoa > Chordata > Actinopteri > Syngnathiformes > Syngnathidae > Entelurus > Entelurus aequoreus. Next base: position 96,873,893 of record NC_084732.1, read on the forward strand.
TAATATTGCAAAACAAAACGGCAGGTAATATGTCTTACCTTATACACACACCATAATAATACTCCTATGTTGAAGCACAGTACAATCCATCAAGCGGTGCAGCTTCATAGCTTACCAAAGTCGCACTAAAACATTTTGATGGATTTTTGAGCGCCGTGTTTAATGTTCTATATTTTCAATGGAACATGTAAAATGTTGGTGTTGTTTACCTGAGCCATATTGCATCATATTGCAGTCTACACGTATCTCTTATGTTTGACTGCCATCTACTGGTCACACTTATCATTTCACCATGTACCACATAAAATAGCTTCGAGGTCGGTAAGCAAAACCAGAATTATTCCTTACATTAGGTGCGCCGGGTTATAAGGCGCACTGTCGAGTTTTGAGAAAAAATAAAAGATTTTAAGTGCGCCTTATAGTGCGGAAAATACGGTAAGTTAATTATGTTCTTTATGGTATTTTTGAAACGGCAACATTTTTTTAATTGGGATATGTACATTTGCAGAATGTGCTTGTTCTATTTTGGGCCGAAGTAAAACAAAGAACAAAGAAAACAATCTGAAGTTGTCGTAGTTGTATTTTTAAGTTATCATGCCATGATTTTTAACCGTCCGCCCCACGTGGGAATAGACTTTTCTCCATGCAACCTCTGAGCTAAAATGAGTTTGACACCCCTGGTGTAGACAATACTTCACTAGCTGCCTGATACGGTTTTGTTTTTCACTGCAGTTTTACCAGGATTTTTACCATGATGCTCGTTAATTGTAGAGACAGAAGTCAGTTTTTAATAACACCAGAAATAATAATAATAACAATAATAATAAAAATAATAATATATTTTATTTGTCAAAAACACTTTACATTGAGTAAACAACCTCAAATTGTTACTGTGTATTACAATAAATAAATAAATAAATAAAACATAAATAAATAAATTTAAACAAAAAAATTGAAAAATAATACAAATAAATACAAATAAAAACTAGAACAGCCTAATAGCTAGAACTAGTATGCATACATATATATATATATATATATATATATATATATATATATATATATATATATATATATATATATATATATATATATATATATATATATATATATATATATATATATATATATATATATATATATATATATAAAGGCTTTTTTAAAAAGAAGGGTTTTTAAGCCTTTTTTAAAAGCATCCACAGTCTGTGGCGTCCTCAGGTGGTCAGGGAGAGCAGAGCGTTCCACAGACTGGGAGCGGCAGAGCAGAAAGCCCGGTCTCCCATTGTTCGTAGCTTTGTCCTCGGAGGTTGGAGGAGGTTAGCTTGTCCGGAGCGGAGGTGTCGTGTAATAAAATAGATGCTGGATTTGTCGCTAGTTGTTTTTTAAAAAATAATAAGTTCATTCTGACGATTGGAAACGTCTCCAGATCAACATTGAAACCACGGAACGGAATGTCCAACAATTTCAGTTGCTGGTTTAAATTTCAAGATCAATCAAAAAAGCAATTCAGCCTCCTACAGATCGTCCAATCATGCCCAAGCCGGAGCTCCGGGGCAACCGAGGTCAGCCCACTGCCCCATAGACCCCCGGAGAAGCTCAGCTTTTCCTGAAGTGATGTCAAAATAAAATTACACTTAGGGCTCCGATTTAGCCAGAGTTGTTTACATAGTTGTTTACATATCATGGTGCTGCTAATGCACCCTTGCTAACCGAATTTTTAATCAGTAACATTCGGAAAATATCCGTAGTTCGTGTAAATAAAAGTATACAGTACATATTTCTGTATACAGCATGTACGAAAAGGAGTAGGAAGAAGCAGAGCCACTTTTTCTATTATAGACATTTCTAACACATTTGTTTTGTGCGCAATCTGTAACACAACAGTGAATAAATCGATACATGAGTACGTAAACAAATATTAAGTACATAAATACACAAATAAAGTTAGCATAAATAATAGCTAATTATTATTATTTATTTGCTGAATTGCATTTAGTTTTATGTTTGCGACTGGGGATTTCAAGATAAACAACTGATTATTAGTTTTATCGTTTTGAATCAAAACTAGGGTAAGATTGTGATCGATAATAGCACTTTTAACAAACGCAAGGAACGGTGATACTAGTCGTTTTGGTATTTCGATACTTTGATACTTTTCTAAATAAAGGGGACCACAAAAAATTGCATTATTGGCTTTATTTTAACAAAAAATCTTAGGGTACATCAAACATATGTTTATTATTGCAATTTAGTCCTTAAATAAAATAGTGAACATACTAGACAAGTAGTCTTTTAGTAGTAAGTAAACAAATAAAGGCTCCTAATTAGTCTGCTGACATATGCAGTAACATATTGTGTCATTTTTCATTCTATTATTTTGTCAACATTATAAAGGACAAGCTGTAAAATTGGATTATTAATCCACTTGTTCATTTATTGTTAATATTTGCTTATTTTCTGTTTTAACATGTTCTATCTACACTTCTGTTAAAAATGTAATAATCACTTATTGTCATGATCCGTGGTCCGGATCATGTTTTTGTTATGTTCTGTTAGTTTGGGACTCTTTTAGTTCCTGTTTAACACCTTGGTTTGTTTTAGTTACCATGGCGATTTATGATTTTCACCTGCCTCTGGTGTTCGGGACGCGCACCTGTTTCCAATCAAGAGACATTATTCAAGCCTGCCTGTGCCAGTCAGTCGGACTGGCGTCATTATTGGTTTCATGCCACAGTTTTGTGTTTGTTCGATGCCATATTTAATGCTAGTTGTTTCATGCCACAGTTTCGTGTTTGTTCGATGCCATAGTTAAGGCTAGTTGTTTCATGCCACAGTTTCGTGTTTGTTCGATGCCATAGTTAATGTCAGTTGTTTCATACCACAGTTTCGTGTTTGTTCGATGCCATAGTTAAGGCTAGTTGTTTCATGCCACAGTTTCATGTTTGTTTCATGCCACAGTTTCGTGAGGTTCATGACTGTAGTTTCATGTCCTAGGTTTTTGCTTTAGCTTCCGCGCTATCGCACGCTTGCCTTCGGGTTGTTTTCTGTTTTGTACCTAGTTGATTGTTTCTTAAAATTAAATCATGTTCCTACCTGCAAGTCCTGTCCGGAGTCGTCCGTTTGCCTTCCTGGGATAACGACCCCGCAGAAAGCGAAAACCACGTCTTGACACTTATTCTTCTGTTGTTTGGATACTTTACATTAGTTTTGGATGATACCACAAATGTAGGTATCAATCCGAGACCACGTAGTTACAGGATCATACATTGGTCATATTCAAAGTCCTCATGTGTCCAGGTACATATTTCCTGAGTTTATGAACATAAAGTGATTTTTACAAAAAGGAAAAAAGATTTTGATGATAAAAAAATATTGATGTAATCATAGTAGTATCAAACAGAGTATAGTACCGTTTTTGATTCAATATTACCACGATACTATACTAGTACCGGTATACCGTACAACAAAAGAGACACTAATGTATTTCCCCATTAAGAATTAATATACACAAATATAAACTAGCATAATCTGTATCTCATCTAAAAAAACAAATAAAAAACCCTTACAACGATGTAGATGCAAATAGGGGGCGGAGTAAAACCTTCGTGTCATGATCAAAGCAGAGGACGGCTTGTGGGCGGGTTGTCGGTACCTAAAGAGGTTAAAGGCCTACTGAAATGCATTTTTTTTATTTAAACGGGAATAGCAGATCCATTCTATGTGTCATACTTGATCATTTCGCGATATTGCCATATTTTTGCTGAAAGGATTTAGTAGAGAAAATCGACGATAAACTTCGCAACTTTTGCTCGCTGATAAAAAAAAGCCTTGCCCCTACCGGAAGTATAGCGTGACGTCACAAGACTAAGGATTCCTCACAATTCCCCGTTGTTTACAATGGAGCGAGAGACATTCGGAGCGAGAAAGCGACGATTACCCCATTAATTTGAGCGAGGATGAAAGATTCGTGGATGAGGAACATAAGAGTGAAGGATTAGAGTGCAGTTCAGGACGTATCTTTTTTCGCTCTGACCGTAACTTAGGTACAAGCTGGCTCATTGGATTCCACACTCTCTCCTTTTTCTATTGTGGATCACGGATTTGTATTTTAAACCACCTCGGATACTATATCCTCTTGAAAATGAAGATGTAAATACACGGTTAATAACTTTCAGCTTGGCGAAGCTAAAAAAATAGAAGCTATGTTAGCTACAGAGCTAACGTGATAGCAGGCTCAAAATGCAGATAGAAACACAAATTTAAAAAACCCTGACTGGAAGGCTAGACAGAAGATCAACAATACTATTAAACCATGAACATGTAAATACACGGTTATTAATTTTCAGCTTGGCGAAGCTAAAAAAAATAGAAGCTAAGTTAGCTACGGAGCTAACGTGATAGCATCAGTCTCAAATGCAGATAGAAACAAAATAAATAAACCCCTGACTGGAATGCTAGACAGAAGATCAACAATACTATTAAACCATGGACATGTAAATACACGGTTATTAATTTTCAGCTTGGCGAAGCTAAAAAAATAGAAGCTAAGTTGCTACGGGGCGGTGGCGGGCGTTGTAGCTTTCGACGACACCCCGGCCGCCATCAGAGTCGGCAAGAAACATATATTTCCCCAAAGTTACGTGCGTGACATGCACATATCGACACGCACGTACGGGCAAGCGATCAAATGTTTGGAAGCCAAAGCTGTACTCACCGTAGTGCGTCTGCTCTCCTGCTCAAAACACAACACAACCTCCTGGTGTTGGTGTTGCTACAGCCAGCCGCTAATACACCGATCGCACCTACAACTTTCTTATTTGCAGTCTCCATTGTCCATTAAACAAATTACAAAATATTCACCAACACAGATGTCCAGAATACTGTGGAATTTTGTCGAAGAAAACAGCTATTTGCATTGGGTCCAAACACTACCCTTGACCTCGTGACGTCACGCGCATACGTCATCATACCGCGACGTTTTGAACCGGAAGTTTCCCGGGAATTTTAAAATTGCACTTTATAAGTTAACCCGGCCGTATTGGCATGTGTTGCAATGTTAAGATTTCATCATTGATGTATAAACTATCAGACTGCGTGGTCGCTAGTAGTGGCTTTCAGTAGGCCTTTAAACTCCTGTACTGCGGTCGTTAACTTAATTGAAGGCACATCCTCTAAAAGACTTAAAAAGCCTTAAAAGTGGCACCAAAGTCACAATTTGCCACAATCGATACCACGCCTTTTACTCAACATATAAACCCAAGCCTGTTTGTAGGCGGTTTTCCTGACCTTTTGCCGCCTTGATCTGATCTCTGCTCACTGGCCTACTCATTCATGATCAATAAGCAATCAGGGGACTGGTCTCTGCATGCTTAGGCCAACAAAAGTGTTTTACGGAGCAAGCAAATCACTGTTTTTATTTGCTGTCATATAACCTCACCTTCACCTGTATCAAAGTATCTGACTGTCGGCATAATTTCTCTTCCCTCGCTCGTGAAGTCATTGACACATTAGGCGCATCCATTGGCCGAGCGAGGTTCGCCGTGTAATCATTTAGGATTAAAAAGGCTGTTTAGCTATCATCGAGTGTTTATTCTATCGTGATGTAGTGTCTGTTAGCCTACAAAATGACATGTTTTTCCATATGGTAAAATATTACAGTCCTCTGGAGCAAGCAGCTAACTTGTGTTTGGGTTAATACGGGTCCAGCATGGTTGGCAGGTAAAAAAAAGTACGAACGTTTGGTTTGACATACCATAGTTTATATCACACAATCTATGCAGAATGACAGGCAGATCCCTGCGAGTGGACATACAAGTTAACGTCCACGGTTAGTTATGGCCTAAAACTGATGGGTAGGAACTACGAACATGCCTTTACATGGTCATGATGGAGTCAACTTCCGTACCATGAACCTAACGAGCGGAGATCACATCATTTTGGTGCATAGAACTGGTAGACTGGCTTCTCCAGGGGGGAGACCGATACAAGTTGGACGGACTCTCCTCACCTGTTGTGATGTTTGCTTGTCAATAAAAGTAGGCTTTGGTTCGTCGTTCATCAACGGCGACTTCTTTGATCCGTCGCAAACCCACGACATCCTTTTGCCTGGGAGAATGTGGCCTCGAACCCTGTATTATAGGGGATGACAAAAAATCGATTCACATCCGAATTGCAATTCTTATTCGTGCCGATTCTAAATCGATTCATAATCTTCAAAAATCCATTAAAAATAAAAACAATAAAATTATATATATATATATATGTATGTATGTATGTATGTATGTATGTATGTATGTATGTATGTATGTATGTATGTATATAAATATATATATATATATATATATAGATTATATATGCTTGGGCCAGGGCACGCAAGTCAGGGTTAGAAGCGGATTGGTTGAATTTTAGACAATTAAGAAATCAATTTACTTCTCTCATTCGGAAAGTCAAATCAGAATTTTATTTCTCCACAACAACAGAAAACCTCAAACACCCAAAGAAGTTTTGGAAAATCATCAAATCTTTGTCCGGCTGCTGTAATTCAGTCAATCTCCCACCTAGTATACTTGTTGATGGTGTCAGAGTAAGTGACAGAAGAGAAATGGGTAGTCATTTTAATAATCATTTTATTTCCTCTGGTTTTCTCTACAATTCTGACAACTCTACTGAAGTTCCGCTAACTCCGGAAAGAACCGTTGAAAATACCCAGGTTTTTAACTTTACGCCCTTTACCACAACAGAGGTCATGAGGGCTCTAAAGCAACTTAAACCTAGAAAGCCAGCTGGCTCAGATAAGTTGGAGCCGATCTTTTTAAAGTTGGCAGCTGAAATTATAGCTGAACCACTGACTCACATTTTTAACCTTACTCTAATTTCAAATGAAATCCCTTTGGATTGGAAATCTGCCCTTGTAATCCCCCTATTAAAAGGAGGTGACCCTAGTAATCTAAATAATTACAGACCGATCTCTAAACTCTCTGTTCTGGCAAAAGTGCTTGAATCCCTTATCAGTGAACAGATAAAAGACTTTTTGGACACCAACTTTATCCTGTCACCATTTCAGTCAGGTTTTCGCAGAAATCACAGTACTGTTACTGCTGCTATGAAGTTTATAAATGATGTAACTGAAGCTCTTGACAAGAAGCAGTGCTGTCTGTCCCTCTTTATTGACTTTTCAAAGGCATTTGATACTGTTGATCATGTCATTTTAATCAAACGTCTTTCAGCTATTGGTTTTTCTCAGCAAGCAGTTGGATGGTTTGCAAATTACCTCACAAGTAGAACTCAGGCTGTTCAGATAGAAGGTTCCTCCTCGGACGTACTGCAAGTGAAAAAGGGTGTCCCTCAAGGTTCTGTGTTGGGCCCATTATTATTCACTATTTACATAAATAATCTTGGACAGAATATTCCGAACTCAACTTTCCATTTCTATGCTGATGATACTGTCATATACTGTACAGCACCCACTCCTGCTGAGGCCTTTAAATATCTACAACATGCATTTGACAGAGTACAAGAACAACTTTGCTATCTTCAACTGGTTTTAAATGCAGAGAAAACAAAGTGTATGTTCTTTACCACATCAAAAACTGTAAGATCAGCACTGTGTGAGAACATTTTAACAAGAAATGGGCAACAAATTATGTTAGTATGTGCTTTTAAATATTTAGGATTTTTAATTGATGACCACTTGAGTTTTAAGGAGCACATTCAGTATGTTGTAAAAAAACTGAAACTTTTACTGGGATTTTATTATAGAAACAAGTCTTGCTTTTCTTTTACTGTGAAACAGAAATTGGTGGAAACAACCTTCTTGCCTGTTATTGACTATGGAGATGTGTTGTACATGAATGCTACTGCTGGTTGTCTCCACAAGCTGGATAGTGTGTACCACGGTGCACTGAGATTTATCACCAACTGCGCTCCCCTTACTCACCATTGCGTATTATACTCAATGGTTAACTGGACATCTTTATGTGCTCGACGCCTCAATCATTGGTATGTGTTCATCTACAAAACCATTCTGGGTATCACTCCATCTTATCTGTCTTGTCTTTTAACAAAGAAACAAGGAAGTCACAATCTTCGTTCAATGAATGTTCTGCAATTTGTCGTCCCCAAAGTAAGAACTGAACTGGGCAAGAAAGCATTTAGGTTTTCAGCAGCGAAGGCTTGGAATAACCTACAATCAAATATTAAACTTCAAACCCTTGTTACGTTGAATGAGTTTAAAGCTTCTGTGAAAGGACTGCAGTCTACCTTGTCTGTATGCACATGTGTTATGTGAGCAAGTTTTAATGTCGTAAATGTGATGTTTTATGTATTTGTTTACTGTTTTTAATGTAACCTTGCTGCTGCCCTCTTGGCCAGGTCTCCCTTGTAAAAGAGATCTTTGATCTCAATGGGATTTTACCTGGTTAAATAAAGGCTAATAAATAAATAAATAATATATATTTATATTTATATAATATATATAATCTATTCATTAGGTCAGGAAAAAAAACAGAGGCTATTTCATCCCTACAAGCCTATTTCACAGGTTTCCCTGCTTTTCAGGGGAGTATCTATATGTATATGTATATGCATATATATATATATATATATATATATATATATATATATATATATATATATATATATATATATATATATATATATATATATATATATATATATATATATATATATATATATATATATATATATATATATATAAATGGTATATACATATATATATATATATATATATATATATATATATATATATATATATATATATATATATATATATATATATATATATATATATATATATATATATATATACATATATATATATATATATATATATATATATATATATATATATATATATATATATATATATATATACATATATATATATGTGGTATATATACACACACCGTCTGTTCAGTCTCTGTGTTTGTTTGTGTATATATATATATATATATATATATATATATATATATATATATATATATATATATATATATATATATATATATATATATATATATATATATATATATATAGATAGTACTTTATTGATTCCTTCAGGAGAGTTCCCTCAGGAAAATTAAAATTAAAATTCCAGCAGCAGTGCACAGAATTGAGATCGAATTTAAAAAAGTAAATAATGTAAATAATATGTATATATATATATATATATATATATATATATATATATATATATATATATATATATATATATATATATATATATATATATATATATATATTAGTCGAGGTTTCTGTGGTTTATCCGTTATACAGTGCTCAATACCGGGGTAGAGTGGAAAATACGTTAAGTCAGGAAAAAACACAGAGGCTATATCATCCCTACAAGCCTGTTTTGCAGGTTTCCCTTTTATATGACGACCAGGGAAACCTGCGAAACAGGCTTGCAGGGATGATATAGCAACTGTGTTTTTTCCTGACCTAACGGAAATATATATATATATATATATGTATATATATATATATATATATATATATATATATATATATATATATATATATATATATATATATATATATATATATATATATATATATATATATATATATATATATATATATATATATATATATATATATATATATATATTTATGCGTGTGTGTGTGTAAGAATACATTTTTATGAATAGGTTTTTCGGCCATCTCCATGAAACCAGAAGGAGCTTTTTTAACGTGTTACCTGTATCATTATGATCATTATATCAAATATTACATTGCGAGAATCGCGTGCCATCGAGAATCGATCCTGAATCGAATCGAGAATCGATCCTGAATGGAATCGTCAACCCAGTACTCGGATCGAATTGTTAGCGGCCCAAGTATTCAAACCCCCAAAAATTATGGATTTTGTCATTCAACATACATTTTTTTCACCATCCAGTGAGCGATTTTATTCGGTTATGGATCCGTGTGAAAATGTGGAAAATTGAGGCGTGCTACCTAATAAACATTTGATCGTTTGTTTGGTGAAACGTGTACATTAAATGACCAAATACAATAAATAAAGCGTTATTTCGTGTAACTAATGGCGACACGAGCTCGCTGTTGGTGTTCTTGCTGTATTTTTGCTTGGAAAAAAATGTAACTGTGAGCAAGGCCTTTAATACACAGCACACCTTTGATCCAAACACAACAATGTTGTTTGTAGAGAAAACAGAAGGTTTGTCGAGGCTTTGAACAGACATTTCGCCGAATACGCGTCCACGTTTGTCGGGCGCCATTATCTAGAGGACACAGCGTGACAAAAGCCGTCATCAATCTTATAGCGACCAACTCATTTGTACTTTTAATATTCACATGCAGTATTCAGCAGGAGATGACATTCCGCTCCAATCTTGCAGCTGCAGCGTGGGTGTCGCGCTTTGCTAAATCAAAAAGAGCCGGAGCTGAAATCAGGTACAAAATGTCATGTTCCTGCAATGGCAATCTAATAAAGCGCCTCAGTCTGCTTGTGTGTGTGTACTTATATGATGCGCCCAAACCTGCACCTAATATTCTCGCCTGTTATATGGATCTTACACCCTTGTTTCTACAAATTGGATTTACATAATGCATGTTTTTTTTTCCAATTATGTTTTGCTGCTTGTACTACCTTCTGTGCCTCCCCAATTTAGAAAGAAGCACAGGAATTCGGCTCAGAAATCAGCTTTGAACCTGAATACTTAAAGGCCTACTGAAAGCCACTACTACCGACCACGCAGTCTGATAGTTTATATATCAATGATGAAATCTTAACATTGCAACACATGCCAATACGGCCGGGTTAACTTATAAAGTGCAATTTTAAATTTCCCGCTAAAATTCCGGTTGAAAACGTCTATATATGATGACGTATGCACGTGACGTCAATCGTTGAAATGGAAGTATTCGGACGCCATTGGATCCAATACAAAAAGCTCTGTTTTTATCTCATAATTCCACAGTATTCTGGACATCTGTGTTGGTGAATCTTTTGCAATTTGTTTAATGAACAATGAAGACTGCAAAGAAGAAAGTTGTAGGGGGGATCGGTGTATTAGCGGCTGGCTGCAGCAACACAAGCAGGAGGACTTTGAGTTGGATAGCAGACGCGCTATCCGACGCTAGCCGGCGACCGCATGGATGATCGGGTGAAGTCCTTTGTCGCTCCGTCGATCGCTGGAACGTAGGTGAGCACGGGTGTTGATGAGCAGATGAGGACTGGCGTAGGTGGATAGCTAACGTTTTTAGCATATCTCATTGATAAGTTAGCTTCAATGGCGTCGTTAGCAACAGGATTGTTAAGCTTCACCAGGCTGGAAAGCATTAACCGTGTATTTACATGTCCATGGTTTAATAGTATTGTTGATCTTCTGTCTATCCTTCCAGTCAGGGGCTTATTTATTTTGTTTCTATCTGCATTTAAGCACGATGCTATCACGTTAGCTCCGTAGCTAAAGTGCTTCGCCGATGTATTGTCGTGGAGATAAAAGTCACTGTGAATGTCCATTTCGCGTTCTCGACTCTAATTTTCAAGAGGATATAGTATCCCAGGTGGTTTGAAATACAAATCCGTGATCCACAATAGAAAAAGGAGAGAGTGTGGAATCCAATGAGTCCTTGTACCTAAGTTACGGTCAGAGCGAAAAAAGAAAGTCCTGCACTGCACTCTAGTCCTTCACTCTCACGTTCCTCATCCACAAATCTTTCATCCTGGCTCAAATTAATGGGGTAATCTTCGCTTTCTCGTTCCGAATCGCTCTCGCTGCTGGTGTAAACAATGGGGTAATGTGAGGAGCTCCACAACCTGTGACGTCACGCTACTTCCGGTACAGGCAAGGCTTTTTTTTATCAGCGACCAAAAGTTGCAAACTTTATCGTCGATGTTCTCTACTAAATCCTTTCAGCAAAAATATGGCAATATCGCGAAATGATCAAGTATGACACATAGAATGGATCTGCTATCCCTGTTTAAATAAAAAAAAATCATTTCAGTAGGCCTTTAAATTTGTATCTTGGTTTGTGTCTTCGACAGAAAGTCAAACTTGTTCTTTGGACTCAGTCAAAGCTGCCTTTTTTTTTTCAAGGGTTCTGTTTATTATTTTCGTGGACAGAATCCCAGCAGGCACAAGACATTAAAACCATTTTGCCAACGGGTTGAATTAGGTCCTAATCCTAATCCAACTCAAACCTAACGTTAAATCAACATTCTTTTTGAGGACATTTCATCAATGTCGGGTTCTGACGTTGATTTGACCATTGAATTTTGGTCAAGTCAAAATTCTACAACACAAATACAACGTTGAAACAACATGCTTTTTGACGTTTATCCAATGTCAGGTTGAGACGTTGATTTGACCATTGAATTTTGGTCATTTCCCAACCGATATTCTACAACACAAATACAACGTTGAAACAACATGCTTTTTGTGGACGTTTAATCAATGTCATGTTGTGACGTAGATTTGACCGTTGAATTTTGGTCATTTCCCAACCAACATTCTACAACACAAATACAACATTGAAACAACATGCTTTTCACAACTTTTATTCAATGTCAGCTTGTGACATTGATTTGACCATTGAATTTTGGTCATTTTCCAATCAATATTCTACAACACAAATACAACGTTGAAACAACATGCTTTTTGACGACGTTTCATCAATGTCAGGTTCTGACGTTGATTTGACCATTTAATTTTGGTCAAATCAAAATTCTACAACACAAATACAACGTTGAAACAACATGCTTTTTGACGACGTTTCATCAATGTCAGGTTCTGACGTTGATTTGACCATTTAATTTTGGTCAAATCAAAGTTCTACAACACAAATACAACGTTGAAACAACATGCTTTTGACGTTTATCCAATGTCAGGTTGAGACGTTAAATTTGACCATTGAATTCTGGTTATTTTCCTAACCAATATTCTACAACACAAATACAACATGCTTTTAACAACTTTTTATTTAATATCGGGTTCTGACGTTGATTTTACCTTTGATTTTTGGTAATTTCCAAACCAATAATCTACAACACAAATAAAACGTTGAAACAACATGCTTTTTGACGAAGTTTAATTAATGTCAGGTTGAGACATTGATTTGACCATTGAATTTTGGTCATTTCCCAACCAACATTCTTACAACACAAATACAACGATGAAACAACATGCTTTTTGATTACATTTAATCAATGTCAGCTTGAGACATTGATTTGACCATTGAATTTTGGTCATTTTCTTAACCAATTTTCTACAACACAAATACAACGTTGAAGCAACATGCTTTTTGATGACATTTAATCAATGTTGGGTTCTGACGTTGATTTGACCATTGAATTTTGGTCATTTTTCAACCAATATTCTTCGACACAAATACAACGTTGAAACAACATGCTTTTGACAACGTTTATTCAATGTCAGGTTGAGAAGCTACAAAGTAATTTGACCTTTGAAATGTGGTCCTTTTTTAGTTTGAACGTTAAATATCTTGTCTTTGCAGTCTATTCAATTGAATACAAGTTGAAAAGGATTTGCAAATCATCCGCCTGAATGCAGCTGAGATAGGCTCCAGCCCCCAAAAGGGACAAGCGGTAGAAAATGGATGGATGGACAACGTGCCAACTTCACTGGCTTCGGGTTTTGTATATGCGACATGCCATCCAGTTTCCCACTCTGGAGTTGGTGAATAACTGACCAACGCACACAGGTGAGAACATAACTTCCTTGGCAGAGGTACATAAAAAGTCCCTGGTTGAATAAAGTTTCCTAATCTGCCAGAGTTTTCTTATCCGAGAGATAACTAAACAACACATCAATCACACGCGGCTGTGAGTAGCAGCACAGTAAAGCAGCCAAACCGCAGATCAAAGCCATTTCAATATTGACTGAACAGCGCTAAAAGAGCTCATAATTGGCTCGCCAGTTGATTGTGCTTTGTAAGTTTTAACTCCAAGCCAGCAGAGACCAACACATCCAGCCTGAAACTATTTGAAATGTCCATATGGACACCCAAATAGTTGAGCTTACTACCCAAAGTCCGGAATTGTTCTTCATTATTATATTTTTATACTGACGTAACGTCTAGTGCAGGGGTCCCCAAAACTGTTTGACTCGGTGGCCGCATTGGGTTAAAATAATTTGGCCGGGCTGTGTATGTTTATGTGTGTGTATGTATGTGTGCTTGTATATATATATATATATATATATATATATATATATATATATATATATATATATATATATATATATATATATATATATATACAATATATATATTTATTCTTTGCATACTTACAGCACAAGCGCGATATTGTCACGTTATTGATGGGAAAATGCATTTTTAGACAATATGATTTGCCTGAGCAGATAGGAGACACCGAGAGTAACAAGCGGTAGAAAATGGATTAGAAAGGACAGATTAAAAAAAAAAAAACATTAAAAAAAAAAAAAAAAAAAAAAATGTAATTTAGAAAGGACAAATTAAAAAATAAAATAAAATAAATAAATACAAAAATAAATACAAATAAATAATTATATGTATATATAACATTTTTATGTCCTTCACTTTTTTTTATTTTAGAAAGGACAGATAAAAATAACAACTTTTTATTTTTATTTTTATTATTTTAGAAAGGACAGATTTAAAAAAATAATAATAATTAAAAAAAAATATGTATATATATATATATATATATATATATATATATATATATATATATATATATATATATATATATATATATATATATATGTGTGTATATATATATATACATATATATATATATATATATATATATATATATATATATATATATATATATATATATATATATATATATATATATATATATATATATATATATATATATATATATATATATATATATATGTTTTTTTTAATGTATTTTAATTTTTTTGATATTATTTTTTTGAATCTTTCTAAAATAAAAAAAAGTATAAAAAAATATAGTGCAAAGAGTCATCTGAGTCGGCAACTTGGTGTGACGTCACGTGCGACCCAGGTACCGAAGCATGGCACCAGGATTTTCACTGCCTGCAGGATTTCACTGAATTTTTTGCGATCGTCACGGCCAAAAATACCTAAATTTGGGACAGGTTTTTTGGAAAGTTGCGATGTTTAGAGACTTTAAAAAAAAAAAAATTAAATAAGACTGAATTGAGTTGTGATTTTATGAATGTATTATCAGTGTTTTGAGTCTTTCTTGCAACCTTAACCTAATAAAGCAGAGGATTTCAACAAAAATTTGAAAAAATATTGTGTTGACGTTTTACTTGTTTTATATCAGACTTAAAAGGAGAAGGTATAGGGCAGTACAAGCAATTTAAAAAAACAACTAATAATTAATTTTAATTAAAGAATAATTCCTTATTGTCGCCCTCAAACAGCAGACATTTTCTGTGTATGTTTTACGCTTGAAAAGTAATTGTCCATCTAAAACATTCATTTATATTCCGACACTCGCAGGTTAAGAGCAAACTGTCGAGGGTGATCCATACTGCTAATGTCTGGTAATAAATGAGAGATCATAAGGGATTATCATCATACTTTAACATCCCTGACATGTAAATGCTAGTCCTATCAGCCATCCCTACAGGAGATACATAAATATATCTCAAATACGGATGGGTGACTATTTTATAACTTTATATATCCAGGCTGTAAGTATATATGTAATGTAGTCACTCATAATAATATGTAATATTTCTGTATTTTGCTCATGTTATGCATGTTAATTTGACATTAATTCCTCTCTGGCACTCATCGAAGGCGGACACTTTCCTTTCCCTCTCCCTTATCTCTCCTGCTTGCTTCTTTGTTTTGTCTCATCTTAACTTCCTTGTTGCCTCTTTTTGCGCTGCTCTCCAAAATCTGAACAATGGCGTTGATCGACCGGCCTCTTATCGCCATTGAAGAGATGGGCCCCGGGGGGATTTTGCCTCGTCCTGGAGCACGTTGAATACATCTACATATTCGGAATCATGATGACAGGACATCTGCTGATTGGAGTAAGCGTTGCTCTGGTGAATCGACAAATTGGAAGACGTTCAAAGTACCCTAAAGCTGCCACGAATGATTGGAGGGATGGGCAGAGCGGTGGGCGTTCAGACTTTTTTTTGATTTAGGACTAAATCGCCTGACTGGACAACATCTCGGAGACGCCGTCTGCTCTGCATGGCGAAGTATGATGAATTTTAGGACCAGAAAAAGACAAGTAGAGAGAAAAGTTTAGATGTGTTTTTGCTGGCGCGAATACAAACATTCTAATCTGGATTGATTTCCCGGTCTGAGGCGAGGTCGTTGTTTCGAGATCCCCCCTAAAAAGGACAGTGCACTGTCACACCACTGTTGCTTGTTGACTTTCTTTGGACTGACTCTGCAAGAGCACCACGGTCGCAGAACGAAGCCACTTTGTAGGCTCACGCAGGTCTCAAATGAAGCACGCCCCCCCGGGAGTTTACCATTTTTCCAAGCGGCGACCCGATCTTACATTACATTGTACTTAAAATATAAGTTTGTTGTTCTTTTTGAGTGCAATTAAATAAAGTTCCAGCCATCCAGACACAACACAACAACCCTACTAATCATGGCAGACTTCATGAAAGATAACAAGTGGCCTAGTGGTTGGAGTGTCCACCCTGAGATGGGTAGGTTGTGAGTGCAAACCCCGGCCGAGTCATACCAAAGACTATAAAAATGGGAGCCATTACCTCCCTGCTTGGCACTCAGCATCAAGGGTTGGAATTGGGGGTTAAATCACCAAAATGATTCCCGGGCGCGGCCACTGCTGCGGCTCATTGCTCACTGCTCCCCTCACCTCCCAGGCGGTGAGCAAGGGGATGGGTCAAATGCAGAGGACACATTTCACCACACCCCGTGTGTGTGTGTGACAATCATTGGTACTTGAACTTTAACAAAGATAACAAAAGGTTATATTTTTGAGCCTGAATATAAGGAGGATGAGCTTCAAGTTTTAGAGGCTGTGTGCTAAACAGATCCAGCTTTAATGAAACACTAAGCATCAAGTAGATGTACCCAGGGCCGGCCTGTGGCATAGGCCGTATAGGCAAATGCTAAGGGCGCTGTCCATCAGGGGGCGCCACGCCAGTGCCACAAATGTTGGAGAAAAAAAGAAAGAAAAAAAGTTGATACTATTATTTCTAAATACAAAAAATAATCCCACGTTAATTAAAATGCAAAGTAAAGCCTATTTAATAGAAATATTATTTGTTACAACATTACGCACCCCCCCCCCCCCTCCCCCCCATCTCCCCGCATGGTGCGCCCCCTCCCTTCCCGTATCATGACTCTTACCACATCAAAAAATCAACACAAGATGTCAAAACGGCCAAAACTGTCAGGTGCCCAGGGAAGAAAAATGGAAAAGAAGAGGAGGAGAAACGAGAAAAAGACAGAGGTAGCAGGGAGGTAACGTTAGCCTACATGAAATTATTTGTCTGTTACAGAATGTGATAGTAACCTGGCTTTTTAGCATTAAGCTAATGTTACATGATTCGGCAATTGCTAATCAATAAATAGCTAGTTCTGTTTTAACATCGGGTTGATATTGTGGAGGGGGCTAAATTGTTATGGAAAATAATAATGTAACGTTAGGTAATTACAGTACTCCCACCTTACATTCCTCAGGGACATTTGTATTAGATCTTTTAAGCAGGTGTTTTTTGTTGACATTGTTATTGCCTTCTGGTTAGCTAATGTTTGCCCTGCAGGTAATAGTCACTTTTCCACCCCTTTAATATATTAGGTATAGTTGTAAGCCTAGTTGTTAAAGTGCACATCATTAATGTTAATTAAGCAATATCACATGAGAGGGAATGCTGTTTTTTTAATTCGAGCACTGCTGTGATTCGGTTAAAGATAATCATAACATAACATTCTCATATAATATGTTAATTTGCTTTCTTTAAGTAAAAAGGTCAAAGACAAAGCTATTCGGTTTCTTGTGAGTATATACACTTCACTTTTTTTTCGAATTCCAAATGAGCTAATATTTACACAACGTGACAACTTCACTGCTTTTGGGTTTAATAATTCACTTTTAGATGTTTAGTTTCCATTTATTCTTATTGTGAAGTGTTGTTCTCCTAACTTTTGCTTCCTCCGGCTTCCTCATCGAGTTATTTTCTACCTCCATACTTTGTGCACCTTCCTCTCACAGAGTTTCCGCGAGGCGCCAGCCGTTTTTTTCCTAGGAACCAGCCCGCTTTCTGGTTTCTCTTCACACTTTTATATTTGTGTGACGTCTCTTTTCCGCCTGCAAAGATGTCGCGGCGTTTCGTGGACGCGCCGCACGCTTCCAGAGTGCACTTTGAAACTCGGCGTGGTGCGGCACTCACGGCTCACTTGGTCTTTGTTCCTTCCACGTTCTTTTCACAATAAAGTCCATTTGTCATTTCGCTCCACGCTGGTGCAATATGTAAGGCTGTACTTTGGCCTCATTCCTGTGAGAATCCTGCGTAAGACTGATGAATATAAGGAGTGGGACTATCCAGGACTAACTGTGGTGTGCTCAAGCAACCACCAGGTGGCATCTATGAGCAGGTAATACCCTAGCATCCCTTTCGGTTAGGTGAGGGTTGACCAACCCCGACCCGGTGCATGATGCATGTACTTCAGTGAAGTCAAAACATTTACCGTGTTAAATGTTTTTGGTTTTTTTTTAACTTAAGAAAAGGAAAGGCAGAGAAAGGAAAGGAGAAGAACGGTTAAACTTGCTCAGTGGCCTAGTGGTTAGAGCAGGGGTCACCAACGCGGTGCCCGCGGGCACCAGGTAGCCAGTAAGGAGCAGATGAGTAGCCCACTGG
Organism: Entelurus aequoreus; assembly: GCF_033978785.1. Lineage (NCBI taxonomy): Eukaryota > Metazoa > Chordata > Actinopteri > Syngnathiformes > Syngnathidae > Entelurus > Entelurus aequoreus. The sequence continues at coordinate 96,892,738 of NC_084732.1, forward strand.
CGTGTTCTTAAAAATAGCTCAAATAGCTGCCTCTATTTTTTAAATTGTATTTATTTACTAGAAAGCTGGTCTCGCTTTGCTCGACATTTTTAATTCTAAGAGAGACAAAACTCAAATAGAATTTGAAAATCCAAGAAAATATTTTAAAGACTTGGTCTTCACTTGTTTAAATAAATTCATTTTTTTTTTAACTTTGCTTCTTATAACTTTCAGAAAGACAATTTTAGAGAAAAAATACAACCTTAAAAATTATTTTAGGATTTTTAAACACATATACCTTTTTACCTTTTAAATTCCTTCCTCTTCTTTCCTGACAATTTAAATCAATGTTCAAGTACATTCTTTTTTTTTATTATTGTAAAGAATAATAAATACATTTTAATTTAATTCTTCATTTTAGCTTCTGTTTTTTCGACTAAGAATATTTGTGAAATATTTCTTCAAACTTATTATGATTAAAATTCAAAAAAATTATTCTGGCAAATCTAGAAAATCTGTAGAATCAAATTTAAATCTTATTTCAAAATCTTTTGAATTTCTTTTAAAATTTTTGTTCTGGAAAATCTAGAAGAAATAATGATTTGTCTTTGTTAGAAATATAGCTTGGTCCAATTTGTTATATATTCTAACAAAGTGTAGATTGGATTTAACCTATTCAAAAATTAATCTTAATCAGGAAAAATTACTAATAATGTTCCATAAAAAGATCCGAATTAGCTAGTTTTTCTCCTTTTTTTCGGTTGAATTTTGAATTTTAAAGAGTCGAAATTGAAATTAAACTGTTTCAAAATTTAATTGTCATTTTTTTCGTGTTTTCTCCTCTTTTAAACCGTTCAATTAAGTGTAAATATCATTAATTATTAATAATAACATAGAGTTAAAGGTGAATTGAGCAAATTGGCTATTTCTGGCAATTTATTTAAGTGTGTATCAAACTGGTAGCCCTTCGCATTAATCAGTACCCAAGAAGTAGCTCTTGGTTTCAAAAAGGTTGGTGACCCCTGGGTTAGAGTGTCCGCCCTGAGATGGGTAGGTCGTGAGTTCATACCAAAGACTATAAAAATGGGAGCCATTACCTACCTGCTTGGCACTCAGCATCAAGGGATGGAATTTGGGGGTTAAATCACCAAAAATGATTCCCGGGCGCAGCCACCGCTGCTGCTCACTGCTCCCCTCACCTCCCAGGGGGTGATCAATAATAATCTAGAATAATTTTGCCACACCTAGTGTGTGTGTGGCAATCACGGGTACTTTAATTTTTTGTTATTTTTTATTTTTTTAATAAGACGTGGCGTTCGCGAACGAGTCAAGTCTTTTGAACGGCTCTTTTACGTAAACGAGGAACCGATTCCCAGTTGTGAGATGTTTTATTTATTGACGTGCACATTTAGCCTCGGTATTTGACAAAAAAAAAGCAGAAAAAAAAGAAGAAAAAAAAGCAGAATTTATATTAACCTTTTTTTATTATATTTACATATATAAATATGTAGATATATTTAAAAATATATACAATATATTTTATCGCATTCTTTTTTTTTGGAGTCGTTTTTCAGGTATTTTCTTCTAAAGGGTGGTAATGACATTGTATTCACATTTTTACTACGCCCTCATTTTTTAAATTTTTTTTTTATTTCTCCTTTTTAATCCATGAATGCATTTTATTCTTATTATTTGTGTATTTTTTCCTCGATATTGTTAAATGCAACACTTTTTTTTGAGGTGAGAGAAAATTCCAACTAGTGACGTCACTGCCAAAGCATAGAAATATGTTTACGATAAAAAAATACAACGACGATTAGTTCAAGGCGGCTTTTTTGTTTAAATCTTTAATTTATATTTAATTTTTTAGGGCTTTTAAAATGCAAGACACAGAGAAATAAAAATGCACTTTTAACAACAAACAAGTGAACGATGACAACCCACACCTAGTTGAGAGCCGTTCGTTTGGAAGTTGTTTTTTAAATTATTGTCACAATTGCCAACTCTGCACGTGCATGAAAAATAGCAGAATTAAATTCACTTATTTTTTGAAAGAAGAAAAAAATAATAATACATCTTTAAATGTATACATATATTTTTTTAAATATATTTAATTGTATCTATTTTTTTTATTTTGTTTGGATTTCACTTTTCGGATAAATTATTTTCGGGATCCCCCAGGAGGAGCTAGACGAGAGGGAATATTTGGCTTCTCTGCTTAGGCTGCTGCACCCGCGACTCGAGCTTGGATAAGCGGAAAAAGATGGATGGATGGAGTCTTTATTCAACAGATTAAAAAGCAAAAACAAAACAAAAACAAACAAAGAGCATAATCAATGAATAAGCTAAACAAGATAGTGCAAAAGCAATATGGTAAAAGGGTTCGAATAAAAAGTAAAATTGCAAGATACAAATAATGAAATAATAAAAGTGCGACAAATTGAAAAAAAAGAAAAAAGAAAAGTAAGTTTTACAGTAAAATTCTGGTAACTGAGCTGCCTTTTTTTTTTTAATTATTACCATAAAAACAACAGTAGTGTTTTTCCATTTACAGTAATACACACTACATTTTGAGGTGAAATTATTGCAATTTACCATATTTTTTTTTACATTTTAGGTTTGAAAAAAATCTATTAATAAAATGCATTAAAAAATTGTGTAATAATAGTATTCACTGTTAGAAGCGGCCCTCAGGGGCCAAACATAACTGCGATGTGGCCCTCAGTGAAAATGACTTTGACACCTCTGATTTAGGCAAGGCAAGACAAGGCAAGTTTAAAACAACAAAAATGTAAAAAAAAATAAAAATAATAGTATATATATATTTTTTAAACGTTTTCTTTATTTTAGAAAGATATAACATATAAATAAATAAATAAATATATATATATATATATATATATATATATATACATATATATATATCACTATATATATATATATATATATATATATATATATATATATATATATATATATATATATATATATATATATATATAGTGATATATATATATCACTATATATATATAGTGATATATATATATAGTGATGTATATATATATATATATATATATATATATATATATATATATATATATATATATATATATATATATATATATCACTATATATATCACTATATATATATAGTGATATATATATATAGTGATATATATATATATATATATATATATATATATATATATATATATATATATATATATATATATATATATATATATATATATATATATATATATATATATATATATATATATAGTAGTTGTATATATATATATATATAGTTTTTTTTAATCTGTTCTTTCAAAACAAAACAAATTATAATAATGATAATAACATACTATTTATATAGCATGTTTACAATAATTTTTAAATTTGACTTTATGTGTGCTTTACAGGTTAAAAAGCATATAGCAAAAAAAACCAAAAAAACAATAACAAACAAAGAACATAAACAATGAATAAGCTAAACAAGATAGTGCAAAAGCAATACGATAAAAGGGTTGGAATAAAAAGTAAAATTGCAAGATAAAAATAATGAAATAATAAAAGTGCGACAAATTTAAAAAAAAATAAAAATAAAAAAAATAAATCAAATTTACAATTAGAGTATTTGGGTATTTTTTGGAGGGGCTTTATGGGCCCAATTAGCTGCATTGTTAGCCACCTCCTACTGTACGTATTTTATGACTTAGAATGCATAAATAAAGAAAAAAAAGTGTTCTTGTCCTACATAAGGATTGTGAAAGACAGGCAAAAAAAAAAAAAAGTGCAGTTCCCCATTACGTCCCTCAGTACCGATCACACAATTTTGACGTCCAGTAGACTGAGAAGAAAATGCGACTTTCAAGTTTTTTTTAGTTTTTTTTCCTCTCATTCCGCTCCACAAATCAAGTCAAGCCCAATTAGGATCCCTCCAAAAACCCGAGATGAAGAGGAACGTCTCAGAACTTGTCATCATTAAATAGCAAAATTGGCGACCGCGGTTCAGATTCTCGCCCCATATTATCTCGATTGGTGTCAGTCCCCTCTCTCGCTATTTGATAACAGTTCAGTCCATTTACGGGGGTGGAGGGTGGGGGGGGGGGGAACTCCACAAAAACCCAATCAGCCTTTCTCATTTGAACACTTTCCTCTAACTTCCTCTCAAACGCTCCTAATTTACCGTCTCACACCCGCTCGCACTATTTATTGTCTGTAGTGGCTCGAACTCCCGGGGTCTTTTCTACATAGTTAGATTGTGCGGCAGAGTCGAGGAGGTAGGGGGGCTCTCCAACACAATCACAAAAAGCCCCAGTGAACATAGCGTGAGGCAGCCATGGCGCCTAATGCCGCTCCCAATCGAGCTGGTTGTGGCAAACTTATCGGCAAACGCATTACTCGGAAGTTTCTTCTTCTCAATCAATTCCCAGAAACGCTAAAAACCAATCTGGCGCTCGGCGGCGGCTCCCGTGGGGGGCCTGATTGATGGGCATGGGAAGGGAATGCACGTATGCAAGCGATGGGTCCTCGTCGTATGTGTCACCAGACTCCGTCGGGGTGGGGAATGTGGAATGGAGCGAGGCCGGCGTGGATTTGGCACGGCTAACTTGAGGACGGATTCCGGGCGAGTGGATTGATATTCTGCGGGGGGGGAGTGACAGTTCATCTGAAGGAAGAATGGAAGCCGGAGTGAAAAACAAACAGGCAGATCCATATCGAGGCTGACAGCGCCGCGAGGGCAAGGAAACCGAGAGAAGCAGCGGGGGGGGATAAAGTAACCCACAGAGAGCAGGAAAGTTGCTGAATTAGTAATTAGTCTGATTAATAAGCATTTTCTGATGTCAGCGTCGTAAATATTTCTGACAGCATTTGAAGCTCTCCATCACATCCGAAGTCCCACTGTGATCTCGCTCGTCTAATCACGTCAAGGCTCGCTTGGGGGGCCTGGGATCCTTCGCCGCGCCGTCACGACATCCGGAACGCACTTTTACGGGCCCTGCGGGGACGTCGCGGGCTTTTTTCTTTTTTTATATATTTTTTTATTTATTTTGAATTTTTTGTCCTGTCCAGCTTCTCAGGCTAATCATATAGTAGATGTAGATGCCCATATCGGCTGTTCAGATCTACTTTACAAAAGAGAAGTGTAGGATACTTCTCTTGTTGCCTTATTTGTATTTGACTTTATTAAAGGCCTACTGAAATGATTTTTTAAAATTTAAACGGGGATAGCAGATCTATTCTATGTGTCATACTTGATCATTTCGCGATATTGCCATATTTTTGCTGAAAGGATTTAGTATAGAACAACGACGATAGAGATCGCAACTTTTGGTATCTGACAAAAAAAAGGCTTGCCCCTACCGGAAGTAGCGTGACGTAGTCAGTTGAACATTTCCGCAAAGTTCCCTATTGTTTACAATGATGACCGCCAGAAGTGAGAGCGATTCGGACCGAGAAAGCGACGATTTCCCCATTAATTTGAGCGAGGATGAAAGATTTGTGGATGAGGAAAGTGAGAGTGAAGGACTAGAGGGCAGTGGAAGCGATTTAGATAGGGAAGATGCTGTGAGAGGCGGGTGGGACCTGATATTCAGCTGGGAATGACTACAACAGTAAATAAACACAAGACATATATATACTCTATTAGCCACAACACAACCAGGCTTATATTTTATATGCCACAAATGAATCCCGCATAAAAACACCTAGGTGTTTGTTATGCTAACTCCTAGCTCCTAGCTACTAGCTCCCGTCCATATAACCCGCCAATACAATTCAAACACCTGCACAACACACACACTCACTCAGCCCAAAGGACCGTTCACCTAACCCAGGGGTCGGCAACCCGCGGCTCCGGAGCCGCATGCGGCTCTTTGACCACTCTGATGCGGCTCGGCTGCATACTTGCCGACCCCCCCAATTTTCCCAGGAGACTTCTGGATCTCAGTGCCTCTCCTAGTTAACTCCCAGGGCAAATATAATCCTATTTTCACTCTGATTACTAAATTAAGGGTGTGCCCTAAATGCACTGCAGTAATTGTCCTCTATGGCATTTACAAACAGTGTGCCAGCCCGGCCACATGTTGTATGTAGCTTTTACTTGCACACGTAGGAGACAGCAAAGCATACTTAGTCATCAGCCACACAGCTTACACTGGCGGTAGCCGTATAAAACAACTTTAACACTGTTACGTTACAAATATGCGCCACACTGTGAACCCACAGCAAAAAAGAATGAAAAACACATTTCTGGAGAACATCCCACCGTAACACAACATAAACACAACACAACCAATACCCAGAATCCCATGCAGCCCTAACTCTTCCGGTCTAGATTATACACCCCCGCTACCACCAAACCCCCCCACACATCAACCCCCCCCCCCCCCCCCCCCCCCCCTCCGTGCGTCGATTGAGCGGAAGAGTTAGTGCTGCATGGGATTCTGGGTATTTGTTGTGTTGTGTTTATGTTGTGTTACAGTGCAGATGTTCTGCAGAAATGTTTGTCATTCTTTTTTGGTGTGGGTTCAAAGTGTGGCGCATATTTGTAACGTAACAGTGTTAAAGTTTTTTTTTTACGGCTACCGTCAGTGTAAGCTGTGTGGCTGCTGACCTAGTACGCCAGCTGAAGCTGCATTCTACATGTGTCGAGCAGGTGCACTGTTTGAGCAGGCTGTAGAGGGCGCCAAAAGCAGTGCCATCACGTCCTGATATTCGGGAGTCTCCCGGAAATAATGAGAGGGTTGGCAAGCATGACGCTATCAAGCGCCATTCATTCAAAACTTGCGGGCCGCCCTAATATCAAATTTCCATATTAAAGTGCGTGCCGGTGCGTGTGTCTGAGACCCCTGGTTAACATAACACAAAGCAATTTAAGCTTTGTACGCAGTGTTTTTCATTTAAAATTTAATTTTTTTTTTTGTGGCTCCCATTATTTTCTTTAATTTGTGAAACTTGCCAAAATGGCTCTTTGAGTGGTAAAGGTTGCCGACCCCTGACCTAACCCAAGGTTCATAAAACTTATATATTTAACCAAAGTTACGTACGTGACACGCACGTACGGGCAAGCGATCAAATGTTTGGAAGCGTACTCACGGTATCGCGTCTGCGTCTGTGTATCCAAATCAAAGTCCTCCTGGTAAGAGTCTCTGTTGTCCGAGTTCTTCGATCTTGACTGCATCTTTCGGGAATGTAAACAATGAAACGCCGGCTGTGTTGTGTTGCTGACTTCACTCGCAAAATACTCCGCTTCGCACCGACAACTTTCTTCTTTGCTTGCTCAGCTTCTTTCTCCATAATGCAATGAACAAATTGCAACAGATTCACCAACACAGATGTCCAGAATGCTGTGGAATTATGAGATGAAAACAGAGCTATTTCGTATTGGCTTCAATGGGGAAGCCATACCTCTGTTAAACTGGCTACGTCACGCGCATACGTCATCATCCAAAGGAGTTTTCAACCGGAAGTTTAGCGGGAAATTTAAAATTGCACTTTATAAGTTAACCCGGCCGTATTGGCATGTGTTGCAATGTTAAGATTTCGTCATTGATATATAAACTATCAGACTGCGTGGTCGGTAGTACTGGCTTTCAGTAGGCCTTTAAATGTATTTATATTATCATTTGGTGCAGCCGGGCCGGAGCAGGAGGGGATAGAAAGAGGAAAAAAAGGAAGACAGAGGGGGAGAATTGTGGGGACAAGAGGGGGGTTAGAAAGAGAGACAAAAACAACAACAACAACAACAACAACAATAGAGCGGGCTTTTTTTCGTTTTCGCCACGGCTGAATTCGCGGCAGCTTTTTCCCGAAAGTTGCAGCAAAAGCCGCAATGTTTTTTTGAATCAAATCGTGATTTTTATTAGAATCAGAATCATAAGGGAAATAAAGATTTTCAGCACAATCCCATTCAAGATCGGACAAACATTACAGGGAGACAGAACAGGATCACTGACGGGTCTGCCAACTTCCATCAATCAAAGTTTACTTATGTAGCCCTAAATCACGAGCGTCTCAAAGGGCTGCACAAGCCACGACGACATCCGGCGCTCAGATCCCACATCAGGGCAAGGAAAAAACTCAACCGAGTGGGATGACTATGAGAAACCTTGGAAGGGACCGCGGATGTGGGGACCCATCCCCCTGGGCGACCGATGCAATGGACGTCGAGTGGATCTAGCATAATATTGTGAGAGTCCAGTCCATAGTGGATCTAACATAATATTGTGAGAGTTCAGTCCATAGTGGATCTAACATAATAGTGTGAAAGTCCAGTCCATAGTGGATCTAACATAATAGTGTGAGAGTCCAGTCCATAGTGGATCTAACATAATAGTGAGAGTCCAGTCCATAGTAGATCTAACATAATAGTGTGAGAGTCCAGTCCATAGTGGATCTAACATAATAGTGTGAGAGTCCAGTCCATAGTGGATCTAACATAATATAGTGAGAGTCCAGTCCATAGTGGATCTAACATAATAGTGTGAGAGTCCAGTCCATAGTGGATCTAACATAATAAGTGTGAGAGTCCAGTCCATAGTGGATCTAACATAATACTGTGAGAGTCCAGTCCATAGTAGATCTAACATAATAGTGAGAGTCCAGTCCATAGTGGCTCTAACATAATAGTGTGAGAGTCCAGTCCATAGTGGATCTAACATAATAGTGAGAGTCCAGTCCATAGTAGATCTAACATAATAGTGTGAAAGTCCAGTCCATAGTGGATCTAACATAATAGTGTGAGAGTCCAGTCCATAGTGGATCTAACATAATAGTATGAGAGTCCAGTCCATAGTGGATCTAACATTATAAGTGTGAGAGTCCAGTCCATAGTGGATCTAACATAATATTGTGAGAGTTCAGTCCATAGTGGATCTAACATAATAAGTGTGAGAGTCCAGTCCATAGTGGATCTAACATAATATTGTGAGAGTTCAGTCCATAGTGGATCTAACATAATAGTGAGAGTCCAGTCCATAGTAGATCTAACATAATAGTGTGAGAGTCCAGTCCATAGTGGATCTAACATAATAGTGTGAGTCCAGTCCATAGTGGATCTAACATAATAGTGTGAGAGTTCAGTCCATAGTGGATCTAACATAATAGTGAGAGTCCAGTCCATAGTAGATCTAACATAATAGTGTGAGAGTCCAGTCCATAGTGGATCTAACATAATAGTGTGAGTCCAGTCCATAGTGGATCTAACATAATAGTGTGAGTCCAGTCCATAGTATGAATGATGCAGACACGTTTGTTACTGGATACCTTCTAATATGCTTCTGCCTCGGAGACTTTTGCATGTGTAAGTAAAATGCAACTATGATTATTCAACACGTGTTTATATTGACAAATAGTTATTATTACGCATGACTAGCTTGTGTGCTATTGTGTGCTTAGCTGTTGCGTAGCTTTGCACAAGTACACACTGCAGGAATGCTTGTATGGGAAAGTGTAATTGTTTTTTTATCATATAATAATTATTAGGGACCGAATGTCTCTTTGGGACAGAGGACCCTATTGAATTTCTAGCGTTTTATTATTATTATTCTTTATTATTATACCGCCGCCTCGTTGAGCTGTAATTTGACCCCCTTAACATGCTTCAAAACTCACCAAATTGGACACACACATCAGGAATGGCAAACATTGCGATGTAATAAAAAAACAAACAAACCCAAAACTCAAAATTGCGCTCTAGCGCCCCCTAGGAATAAAACACAGACAAAACTGCCTCTAACTCCGAGTAGGAATGTCGTAGAGACATGAAACAAAAACCTCTACGTAGGTCTCACTTAGACCTAGATTTCATACACTGACAACTCCCAGCAAAAATCAACTGGAAGTTTGCAATTCCCCCTTCAAAACAGTCACCTTTTTTCAAACATGATCTCCTCTGAGCACATTTGTCGTGTCGGCTTCAAATTAGCACAAGTGAGGGATTGAACCCTTCTGATTAACAGTTGATGAAAGAGTTTTAATTAGTGCTATGGTTTGGATTTTATGAGCCCTCAAAGTCGGTCCCGTCCATCGCTGCTTGCAGCTTTAATTATTATTATTAATTTTCTGAACTAGTTCAAAACAGAAGGGCTCCTATCAATTGTTATCTATTATAAAAAAAAAGATTGATGGTATCATTTTGCCTATTTTTACACAACGGTTCCGGGTTCCGGTCTCATTTTTTTCCGAAGGTAGATGGACAACCTGAGGACGAGGGATAAGTGGAATACGCGAAAGAAAAAAGCCAGAAGCGTGTGAGCAGGGAAGGCTGCAGGTGCGGTGAGTGAGAGGCAAAGATCAGTGCACTAATCATGCGCTGCCCTGGGGGAGCAGTCTGCAGAGGCGAGGTCTCCTCCGAGAGAGAGTGCAGGAGAAATGGAGGGCACGTACGATTTAGGGAGGAGAATGCGGCTCCAAAAAAAAAAAAAAAGAACTAACTTTGTTCTTTTGCACGGAAACCTGAACCACAAAATGGCCGTCAGGAAGGTAGCTTGGCTGTAGACGAAGGGCGACGTCACCGCACTATTTTTTTTAAATTTAATAACATTGAATCAACCTAAGATTGTTCTGTTTTATTATTTTTTTAGCAATGTTTTATGTGTTCAATGTATGACCTCAAAAAGCACAGGATTTTAACACAAATGGGATAAATATACTGACTTAAAAACAGACACTAGATGGCAGTAAAATCATTGACTGTTTTAATGCATTATAACTACTGTCAATGCCGGACTATAAGGTGTTATTTTTCCCCCCTGCGCTTTGCAACCTGCGGCTTATAAAACGGTGCAGCTAATTTGTGGATTTTTATTCACTGACGGCAAAAGAAAAAAGCTAATATTCCTCTACTACTCAGTGGCCTAGTGGTTAGAGTGTCCGCCCTGACATCGGTAGGTTGTGAGTTGAAATCTATATATAAAATATATATATATATATATATATATATATATATATATATATATATATATATATATATATATATATATATATATATATATATATATATATATATATATATATATATATATATATATATATATATATATATATATATATATATATATATATATATGTATATATATATATATATACATATGTATTTATATATATATATATATATATATATATATATATATATATATATATATATATATATATATATATATATATATATATATATGTATACATATATATATATATATATATATATATATATATATATATATATATATATATATATATATATATATATATATATATATATATATATATATATATATATATATATATATATATATATATGGTAACACCTTAGTATGGGGAACATATTCACCATTAATTAGTTGCAAATTAGTAACATATTGTCTCTTAACTAGTCATTCTTAAGTACGTATAAATGCCTTATTCAGCATGGCCTTATTATACAACCAGTAAGCCATTAACGAAGAGTCTTCCCTCAATAACCTCAGAATTATTGCTTATTAGTAACCCTAACCCTAACCCTAACCCTTATATGTTCCGCTAGTGTCCAAATAACTCTGGTATATATATATATATATATATATATATATATATATATATATATATATATATATATATATATATATATATATATATATATATATATATATATATATATATATATATATATATGTATATATATATATATATATATATATATATATATATATCAGTGACGTGCGGTGAGGTTCATGGCTGGTGAGGCACTGACTTCATCACAGTCAGATTTACAAACATATGAACCCTAAAGAGTATCTTATTCACCATTTGATTGGCAGCAGTTAACGGGTTATGTTTAAAAGCTCACACCAGCATTCTTCCCTGCTTGGCACTCAGCATCAAGGGTTGGAATTGGGGGTTAAGTCACCAAAAATTATTCCCGGGCGCGGCACCTCTGCTGCCCACTGCTCCCCTCACCTCGCAGGGGGTGAACAAGGGGATGGGTCAAATGCAGAGGACACATTTCATTACACCTAGTGTGTGTGTGACAATCATTGGTACTTTAACTTAACTTTAACTTTACACATACAAACTGTAGCACACAAAAAAGCACATTTAATTAAAAAAAAACGTTATTATGGTCTTACCTTTACTTATAAATGAAATCCATGCGCCGCTGTTGTACCGGATAATGCACTCCCTGACGGGAGTGTTATGTCGACTAAAGCCCACACTTAAAGTTTCTACGTGCAAGATTGAATCTATTTAAAAAAGTTATTTAATAAGAAGCCAAAAAGTGCAAAAACAATAATGTTCGTGTTGGAGGAGTTGTGAGTGACTGAAATATGAAATCCATGCTGCAGTCTGCAGGTGTACCTAATGTTGTGGCCCAGCAGCGACTACAGCACGGAGTGTGGGCTTTAGTTGATATATAACACTCCCGTCAGGGGGTGCGTTCTACGGCGGGGGTGCATTATCCGGCTGTTTCCTCTACCACCATGAGGCGGGATTACTGCGAGCCTCAGCCAGTGCATCTTCGCAGCCGTTTTATGATTGCTCAGCACAAGAAATACGTTACACACATACAGTTGTTGACAAAATACACTGTACATTATATACACTACCGTTCAAAAGTTTGGGGTCACATTGAAATGTCCTTATTTTTGAAGGAAAAGCACTGTACTTTTCAATGAACATAACTTTAAACTAGTCTTAACTTTAAAGAAATACACTCTATACATTGCTAATGTGGTAAATGACTATTCTAGCTGCAAATGTCTGCTTTTTGGTGCAATATCTACATAGGTGTATAGAGGCCCATTTCCAACAACTATCACTCCAGTTTTCTAATGGTACAATGTGTTTGCTCATTGGCTCAGAAGGCTAATTGATGATTAGAAAACCCTTGTGCAATCATGTTCACACATCTGAAAACAGTTTCGCTCGTTACAGAAGCTACAAAACTGACCTTCCTTTGAGCATATTGAGTTTCTGGAGCATCACATTTGTGGGGTCAATTAAACGCTCAAAATGGCCAGAAAAAGATAACTTTCATCTGAAACTCGACAGTCTATTCTTGTTCTTAGAAATGAAGGCTATTCCACAAAATTGTTTGGGTGACCCCAAACTTTTGAACGGTAGTGTAACACTCCCGTCAGGGGGTGCATTCTACGGCGGGGGTGCATTATCCGGCTGTTGTCTCTGCCACCATGAGGCGGGATTACTGCGAGCCTCAGCCAGTGCGTCTTTGCAGCCGTTTTATGATTGCTCAGCACAAGTTAAAGTTAAAGTTAAAGTACCAATGATTGTCACACACACACTAGGTGTGGTGAAATTTGTCCTCTGCATTTGACCCATCACCCTTGTTCACCCCCTGGGAGGTGAGGGGAGCAGTGGGCAGCAGCGGTGCCACGCCCGGGAATCATTTTTGGTGATTTAACCCCCAATTCCAACCCTTGATGCTGAGTGCCAAGCAGGGAGGTAATGGGTCCCATTTTTATAGTCTTTGGTATGACTCGGCCGGGGTTTGAACTCACAACCTACCGATCTCAGGGTGGACACTCTAACCACTAGACCACTGAGTAGCGAAATACGTTACACACATACAGTTGTTGACAAAATACACTGTACATTATACACCTCAGCTTACTAAACTATGGCAATGTATAATATAATTCATATAGCAATACGTTCTCGCAGGCCAGCAGTTAGCCGAGTCATTGCGCAATCCATGGTGAGGCTCAACTGGCTGGTGACTCACCGCAAGTCTCTTCTCAGTATTTGAAGGGCAAATGTGACATTTTGAATAAAAATAATCTTAAACTGGGGAAGTTAAATGGAAAATAACTTTATAGTATAATCATATAATATACATATAACAATTTAATGATTTTTTTTCTCTTTTTACATTTTTTTTCTTTCCATGATGGCACGTGAGGCCCCGGCCTCACCTGCCTCCCCTGACTGCACGTCACTGATACATACAAACACAAGAATTTTGATGAGAGAGTTGATGAGCGCGTTTGAGCGCAGCTCTGAGACAAATTTTAGTGGTGAAAAAGACGCTGATTGGGCAAAATGTGCAAGGAGGTTGCGTGCATTGGACCGAGTCGCGACTGATTGGGTATGTCAGGTATAGGTCGTCGTAGAAGAAAGGTTAGCCAATGAATAAACTTAGATTATCGGCGGTGAATAATCAGGCGGCGGTGTCGTTAGTACAGCAAGTAAGCATTTGTTATTCACTTTGCAGCCTGCAGATGGACGTGTTGATGAGAACATGGCGATCCCCTAAGAGGCGTGTTCAAACGCGCTCATTCAACATGTCCCAAGGTCCGTGTTACACTTCTGTCACGCCCATGTAGGACAGCCAAGCGGCGGGGAAGAACGACGGCGACGCGAAGAAGAACTCGGAGAGGTCCTGGCTTATGAATACTTCACCGCTGAACTGGATAATTCAAGTCAGACGCGTCCCCCCCCCGACGCCATCCTCACACATTTTTGGGGAGTTTTGCCTGAGACGTCAAGGATCCAAACGGGACATTTATGCATGGTAACATGCTGATGGTTGACAACGTACTGTCCCTTTTAAAGGCTGAAGCCGTCGGATAAAATGGTGGATGGCCCGTTTAAAGTCACCTGTCAAGGTGGGGGTGTGGGGGGGGGGGGGGGGTCTATAAATCAGCCAGGCTGTCCTCCTGGGAGGTGCCCTTGAGGACGTGGGTGACGGAGGTGGGATTTAGTTGCTGAACTTGCTTGGAAAAACAAACCGTATTACCGTAAATTCCGGACGATGAGACACTACTTCCCCCCCTCCCCCCCCCCTACGCTTTGAGCCCTGCGGCTTATAAAACGGAGCGGGTGATTTAGGGATTTTTCTTCGTTGACGACTAGAGATGTTATGTTATATTATGTTATTTTCATTTATTATGCGCCCCCCAACCAACTGTTACATCAGCCCGGGGCGCAGCCCGAATGGAGAAACAAAAAAAAACAGAAACACAGATGTCCGATATTCCGATATTGTCCAGCTCTTAATTACCGATTCCGATAACAACCGACACCGATATATATACAGTCGTGGAATTAACACATTATTATGCCTAATTTTGTTGTGACGCCCCCGCTGGATGCATTAAACAATGTAACAATATTTTCCAAAAATAAATCAACTCAAGTTATGGAAAAAAAAATGCCAACATGGCACTGCCATATTTATTATTGGAGTGCATTATTTTTTTTTTAACATGCCTCAAAACAGCAGCTTGGAATTTGGGACATGCTCTCCCTGAGAGAGCATGAGGACGTTGAGGTGGGCGGGGTTTAGCGATTGGGGGTAGCGGGGGGTGTATATTGTAGCGTCCCGGAAGAGTTAGTGCTGCAAGGGGTTCTGGGTATTTGTTCTGTTGTGTTTATGTTGTGTTTCTCCCGAAATGTGTTTGTCATTCTCGTTCGGTGTGGGTTCACAGTGTGGCGCATATTTGTAACAGTGTTCAAGTTGTTTATACCGCCACCCTCAGTGTGACCTGTATGGCTGTTGACCAAGTATTCACTTGTGTGTGTGAAAGCCGTAGATGTTATGTGCCTTTAAGGCACGCCCCCCAATATTGTTGTCCGGGTGGAAATCGGGAGAAATTCGGGAGAATGGTTGCCCGGGAGATTTTAGGGTGGGGCACTGAAATTCGTGAGGGTTGGTAAGTATGACTGGGGACGCAACTGCTCTGTACTTCTCCCTACGTCGTCTTGTACCAAGTCATACATTTTGCTTTTTGAAACCGATACCGATAACAGGCTAACCTCCTCCAACCTCCGAGGACAAAGCTACGAACAATGGGAGACCGGGGTTTTCTGCTCCGCCGCTCCCAGTCTGTGGAATGCTCTCCCTGACCACCTGAGGGCACCACAGACTGTGGATGCTTTTAAAAGAGGCTTAAAAACCCTTCTTTTTAAAAACAGCTTTTTTTTTTTAGATATATGCATACTAGTTTTAGCTATTAGGCTGTTATAGTTTTTATTTGTATTTATTTTTATTATCTTTTTATATATATATATTTTTTTTTAATACACTGTAGCACTTTGAGGTTGTTTACTCAATGTAAAGTGCTTTT